>NC_072475.1:35288620-35591379 GCF_027574615.1 Eptesicus fuscus
GGCTTTCCTCTGGCACCCAGGACCTGGGCTTCCCTCCGGCAGCCGGCAGGCACTCGGGACCTGGGCTTCACTTGCAGCCCTGGCTTCATCCAGAAGGTCATCCGGAAGGACGTTCGGAAGGACATGCGGTCTAATTAGCATATTACACTTTTATTATTATAGATTAATCAGTATTACACTAAATCATGATTAATATTAGTTGCTTAATACTACAGCTGACCATTAGAAAGTACTCAGTGAATGTGTGTTTAATCAAATAATATTAATGAGACACATTAACAGGACAATATTTTAAAAATACCTTCTGAGATATCTTCCTTTTGAGATCCATTTCTCTCCCACTAACCTCCCTATCATATTAGACCCAGGAAATGAGGATGTCAAATGTCACTTCTTAGAGAACAAGCATATGATATAAAGAAAGTTTCCTTCCAACAACAATTGCCTTTCAAAGTTAGGGAGAAAAAAGAGAGAGGGAGAAAGTGAGAGAAAGTTCTAGAATGGTGTTTCTGGTCTCCTGGGTTCTAGAATGAAATCATGTGGCAGATACCACTCTATCTTGATCCCCCATGGTGATCAGAGTCGAAGAGAAATAGTTCTGTGCTGTGTTTAGCAAAGTGAAGTTCCTACTGTGGCATTGGGAAGTCTTTCTCAGCATTTGTGCAGCCTGGGATGGAAGCCGTGTGAAACATGGCATGTGAGAGCTTGGAAATGAGAGAACCTATTGAGCTGGTGTGGGACACTGAGCAAACCAAAAGCACCACAGTAGAGAACCTTGAATGGGCAACCCAAGCCATATGACAGAAGGCTATAAAGTTCACAGTAGTAGAGCAGAGGTGAGTTCAATTCTTGGGAGAAATAAGAGATTTCGCAGGAGAGTTGGAAAAGAGTTTATATATATTTATTACATCCCCTGACTCTCAGGGCAGTTGTCAAAAGGACATTTAATAACCAGATGACACAAGCAGAATTGCCACTGAGTTTTGAAAAATGCTAGAAAACCCCAACATAATCTGGTATGTATACCAAATCTGCTTTCCCACAAGGGCAATAAAAAGCTTCCCTGATTGAATCAAATACCATCTTTAGAAATGTGCCCTCCCTAAAATAGCATGAAGGAGACAGACTGATGTTTCTTTAATTGACAAAATTGTTCTTCCAATTATCCAGGGACAAAGGGAGATTCATTAAAAAGTGTATATCAGCTACAATAAAATTAAAAATCAAGCCTCCCATTTTTTCATATCTCAGTGTAGTATGTAAATCTTTTTCTTATGTCAAGGATAAAATTGTGTTGTATTTTACTGAATATATAAATCAAGTATATTAATTATAGAAATTCAAACAGTATGTAAAAATATGAAGAATAAAGTTCTAGTCTTCTGCAATTCTGCCACCCTGAGATCATCTCTACTGATATTTAATGGTCACTTTTATGCATCTTTATACTATACTTATGATGCATATAAATATACTAGAGGCCCGGTGCATGAAATTCATGCATGGGGGTCGGGGGGAAGAGGTGTATGTCCCTCAGCCCAGCCTGCACCTTCTCCAATCTGGCCGCCCCCCAAGGAATATCCGACTGCCCGTTTAGGCCTGATCCCAGTGGGATTGGACATCCCTCTCACAATCCAGGACTGCTGGCTCCCCACTGCTTACCTGCCTGCCTGATTGCTCCTAACTGCTTCTGCCTGCCAGCCTGATCACCCTTTAACCACTCCCCTGCCAGCCTAATTGGCCCCTAACTGCTCCCCTGCTGGCTCAATTGCCCCTAACTGCCCTCCCCTACATAAAACTGTGTAGTTGTGTGGTATATACCCTTATAAAAACTAAGAGTAGCTAATTCTATCACTGTTTCTCTGTGCCTTAGGGGTAGACATAGTATATTTAGTTGTAAATACTCCACTTAAGTGCATAGTCAATAATCAATTTACATTGCATCAATTCTGCTTATAAAATGCAAAACATAAACTTGTTTTACCAGTTAGTGGATCCTAGGCAAGCCAACTGGAAAGTGGTTAGACAATCCAAGGCCTATTTGGCTGAATTCATCACTTGACAAAGGGGAGAGATGTCAGCGGTATCAGTTGAAAGCTGAAAATGAATGCTGAGGGTAGCTTAACAAGCCCTGAGTCACCAGCTCCGGTTCCGGGCTGCTGCTGCTGTTGGAAGGCAGCCCAGTATAACAACAGAAGCAGACTTTGGAGTCAGGAGCTGCTTGACATTGAGCAAAAGGCATGCCCTCTATGCTCCTTATTTTCCTCTTCTATAAAATTTTAAACATAATGCTTGTGTTAATATTACTTACAAGTAATTATTTCTTGTTACTTATTAATGAGTCATGTGTTAAAATTTAGCAGGGCTAAATTTGTCTAAAGACCCAACACAGTATCTAACACTTAATAGATGTTTAATAAATGGTGACTATTGCTATTGTTTTTATTGTGATTTGCAAGGTGGTTGTGCAACTCATAAAACATGCTTAGTTTCTGTGTAGATTCAAATGGGTAGCATGCTTCCTCCTTCTAACAAGCTATTTAAATTTGCCTGTCAACCTCAGTTTCTTCATCTGTGGATTGAGAAAGTGGAAGTAGGTTCCTGACAGCCCTCACAGTCTATGATTTTAACCAGAGGGCACAGGAACTGAAAAAAATACCACTTTTCCTTCCATCACTCTGTCTTAAATTCATTGGACCATCTTGACACAATTTTTTAACCACTCACATATAAAATATATTTAATGTTTACTTCACTAAAACGGTGAGAATAAACCTTTAATTTTCACTATGCATCTTTTGTGAGGTGAATATGCATTTTTATTGAAATAAAAAAAAATCCCATTATCTATAAGGAGGTGAGAGTAAAGAGTTTTGGGGTAGATGAGCAGAATAGACAGAATACTGAATATATATGAACCCATTCCGTAAAGTAATACTTACATGTATATGTATGTATGTATAGATATCCTATATAATAAAGAGGTAATATGCAAATTGACCATCACTCCAACACACAAGATGGCTGCCCCTATATGGTCAAAGATGGCCGCCCACACGTGGACACAAGATGGCCACCACAAGATGGCCAGAAGGGGAGGGTAGTTGGGAGGGACCAGGCCTGCAAAGGAGGGCAGTTGGGAGCAATCAGGCCTGCAGGGGAGGGCAGTTAGAGGTGACCTTGCTGGCAGAGGAAGGAAGTTGTGGGTGACCAGGCCAGCAGGGGAGGGTAGTTAGGGATGACCAAGCCTACATGGGAGGGCAGTTAGGGGGGACCAGGCTGGCAGGGGATGCAGTTAGGGGTGACCAGGCCTGCAGGGGAGGGCAGTTGGGGGTTACCAGGCCAGCAGGGGAGGGCAGTGGAAGCAATCAGGCTGACAGGGGAGCAGTTAGGCGTCAATCAGGCTGGCAGGGGTGTGGTTAGGGGGTGATGAAGCTGACAGGCAGGCAAGCAGTTGGGAGCCAGCAGTCCCGGATTGTGAGAGGGATTTCCAACTGCCCGTTTATGCAAATTGACCATCCGCTGAGGGGTCCCAGATTGGAGAGGGTGCAGGCTGGGCTGAGGGACACCCCCCCTCAATGCACAAATTTTGTGCACCAGGCCTCTAGTTGTTTATAATATTTAGAGAACACAAAAGCAAAAACAGAGGCACAGTTTAATATTACCAAATATATAATTTCTCTTAATTATATATATGTGATCTTGAATATATATATATATATGTATATATATATATATATTGATTTTTTATTGATTTTTAGAGAGACATGAAGGGAGTGAGAGAGAAAGAAAGAAACATCAATGTGAGAGTGAAATCTCAATTGGCTGCCTCCTGCATGCCCCCTACCTGGGACCGAGCCTGCAGCGAGGCATGTGCCCTGACCAGGAATCAAACTGGTAACCTCTTTGTGCACCAGATGATGCCCAACCAACTGAGCCACACTGGCCAGGGCAATACTTATATTTTTTATGCATATATTTAGAAGGACATACATACATAGTTTAAAAAAGTGAGTCCTTCCCTCTCAGTTGCTTGGGCATTGTCCTTTACACTGAAATATTATGCGTTTGATCCAGGTGAGGGTGCTTACAGGAGGCAACTGATATCTATTTCTCCCTCACAAAGATATCTCTCTTCCTTACTCTATTTCTAAAAAAATCAATAAAACATATCCTTGGGTGAGGATTATAAAAAAAGAATCTTTTGTTACAGATATGTTGTGCTTTGATAACATAGGAATAATAAAAAACAAACATGGTCTCATCCTTAGAGAGAAAGAATGAGAGAGATAATCTTAATCACACAAATTAATCAATCAATCTACTGGGCAAGGGCAGCAAAAAAAATGCCCAGTACATCAGAGTCTATAATGGGAGATCCAGGGTAGGAGTTGATGCTGGATGTAAAGTACTTTTAGGGGTGACTGTGTGAATAAGAAAGAATGAGTCCTGTCAAGTAGGAGAAGAACATGTGCCAAGGCCCTGAGTAAGGAGGTAGTATGACAAAGTAACCAAATCAGAAGGGGCCACTGAGACGCAGTTTGCTGAGATGGCAATGAGGTGCATCTTGGTATGAGTGTTGTCTTCATCCCAAGAGCTATGGCAAGTCACTGAAGGCATCTATGCAGAGTTTGCTTTTATAAAATACTAGTGGCCTGGTGAATGAAATTCGTGCATGGGGGAGTGTTCCCTCAGGCCAGCCTGCACCCTCTCCAATCTGGTACCCCTTGGGGGATGTTCAACTGCCATTTTAAACTGGAGGTTGGACAGCCCTCTCACAATCTGGGACCGCTGGCTCTACTCACCTGCCTGCCTTCCTGATTGCCCCTAACTGCCTCTGCCTGCCTGCCTGATTCCCCCTAACCCCTCTGCCTGCCTGCCTGATTGCCCCTAACAGACCTCCCCTGCTGGCCTGATCACCCCTAATGGCCTCTGCCTCAGCCCCCACCACTGTGGCTTTGTCTGAAAGGAAACAGGCATCTGGAAGATGGCTGGTCGACCTGATCTAATTAGCATATTACCCTTTTAGTAGTATAGATATATTATATAGGATAGGATTGCTTAAATGGGAGGAGGGAGCCTTTTTCAACAGTAAGAGATGCTCTTGGCAGACAAAAATACATAATCCCTATATCTGAACTGATAGCCAGCCATATGCACTATACTGCCAAACTAGTCATTAAAAAATTGAACCGCTTTCTTACACCTTACTTCAAACAGCTATTGCCCTTAAAACCCCTCCTCAGCCCCCACCTTAGGTTCTGCCTTCGCAGTTTACCCAGATTAGGTTCTGATTGGTCAGTTTCTATGCCAGTCAGAGTCAAAAGCTCTGCCTTCTAGGCAGTCATTGGCTCCTGGCACTTCACCCAGATTTGCTTCTGATTGGTTGGTTTCTATGCCAGTCAGCATTAAAAGCTCCACCTCCTAAGCAACCATTGGCTCCTCACCGTTCACCCAGATTTAATTCTGATTGGTCAGTTTCTATGCCAGTCAGCATCAAAAGCTTCGCCTCCTAGGCAGCCATTGGGTCCTCACACTTCACCCAGATTTGATTCTGATTGGTCGGTTTCTATGCCAGTCAGTGTCTCCGGGCCTATCAACAGGCCTGGTTAAAGAGGCGGAACTGATCAGCAGCCCCAGCAGAGGCCCAAGAGAAAGAGAGGTTCAGCTGCTGGCCAGGCCCAGAGCGAAAGAAAGAGGCAAGTGCTGATCAACAGCTGCCATGGAGGATACAGATCAGACCCTGCTTCTCCTTCTAGGCCTCTCTTGGGGCCTGATCCACAGCCCCCTCGTCAGTCAGTGCTGGGTCTGGGCTCCCGCAGCCGGGGTAGTCAGTGCTAGATCACCAAAGCAACCCAGCACTGACTTCTGGTCAGTCAAGCCTTTGGTCATTTTGGATCTTATGGACCCTGGGTTTTTATATATTAGGATGGCTCTTTCTTTGAGAAAATAAACACCACCTGCCCTAACTTCTTTTCTCTTGTTCTTTCCCTCTACATTGTTTATGAATGTGAATTAAAAAATATTGGGGGAGACAGAGGTTTATGATTTTTTAAAATATATTTATTGATTTTAGACAGGAAGGAAGAGGGAGAGAGTGATAGAAACATCAATGATGAGAGAGAACCATTGATTGGCTGCCTCTTGCACGCCCCCTACTGGGGGATCAAGCCTGCAACCCAGTCATGTGCCCTTGGCCGGAATCGAACCTGGGACCCTTCAGTCCGCAGGCCAGTGCTCTATCCACTGAGCCAAACCAGCCAGGGCAAGGTTTATGATTTCCTTGCTTGGAGCAAGACGGCTGGAGAGCCCAAACCCTACTCTGTTTGTACTCCTATTATAGCAGCCATGTACTCCTTTATTTTAAACTATGTCAAGAATCTGAAGAGTCCTTAAATCAAGATTAGTAATTGGGGACTTCTTTCTACTTATTTGCTTTCCTTTCAGATTAGGGACTGGTTAGCATGGGACCAAGTGGAAGAGAAAGCTTCTGGCTGAACTTCCCAGGCACTTGAGGGCATGGATTGAATTTTGTTTTCTATCTTTGTGTTCCTTGTGCATGGTGCAGTATCTGACAATGACTGGATGGATGAAAAGATGGATCACCCATATTCTTCTCTCAGAAAGACTGATCACTATCATTAATCATTTGGCCATTTTCCATATTTTTTACTTCCTAAGAAGCATTTAAGTCATCCTTATAGTTTCTCATAATTTCTACTTACAAATCCAGGGCTTGGTTGAATAAAAAGAAAAAAAAAAAACAACACATTATTAGTTCTTAACAAAATCTTTCATTCAGGAAAGAATAGTCTTGATAATACCTTTCCCCCTTATTTTAATAGGTTGGCTTACTTGCTTTTCTTATTTGTTTTTATTTTGCTTTGCTACTCCCTGCCCTCTATTTATTTTGCTTCATCATTTATTAAAATTTTAGAAAGATAAACCAGTAAATTCAAGAAAAAATATATTCATGTTTTTAATAAATCATTCTTATAACCCAATGAAGATTAAGTCTCCACCCAATTAAGCCCTTCCCTTGTGGGGAGGGTGCAGGGAGAGCAGCTAAGGGGGAAATGCCAAATGGAGATTGAGCAGGGTCATTTTTCCTACTGTAGTTCTGCTTGTTTGCATGATGTATTGAGAATTCACTTGAAACTTTGAAACCCCAATGAGCAAAGTTCTTTAAAGGGTTCATATCGCCAAGCTGGTGTGGCTCAGTGGTTGAGCATCACCCTAGGAATCAGAGGGTCACGGTTTCATTCCCAGTCCGGGCACATGCCTGGGTTGTGGGCTCAATCCACAGTGTGGGGTGTGCAGGGGACAGCCAATCAATGATTTTTCTCTCATCATTGATTTTCTATCTCTCCCTCTCTTTCCATCTCTGAAATCAATAAAAAATATATTTAAAAAAATAAAAATAAATAAATAAAAGGCTCATATGCAGTCAAAGCAGTCATTCCACAGGGATCTTGCCAGGCATTAGGGTGGGAGAGTCTAGAATCAGGACATTGATGTTACCACGTCATCCTCTGCATTGTACACACATCATGAATCCCTTTTTCTCCTGCCTAGGTTTCTGGTGAGGGTTGTGGATGATAACTGGTAAAGAAGAGGGGTGGGAAGATGATATCAGGAGTTTCTTCTAGAGGGGAGAGTCTCTCAATTTAAGGCATCTGTGAGGAAGAGCGGAGGATTAGCTTAGACTGTGTCCTCTACCCTTTATTCCTCTTGTTAACTCAATGGCAACTGAAAAAAAAATTACCTATTTTCAAAAATAACATGTCTGTTATTGAAACTCTAAACTCCTAAAATAAAGCTAACTTAAATAAATTATATTTTCTATAAATTAAATCTTCTTTTTCTTATCATGAGTAATTTCACACAAGTACAAATGGCCTTGCTACTCTTTTCTTTATTAAAAATAGAAAGAGATAACCTTAGAATAACTAAGTTAGCATGTAAATAGTTATCCTGAGGAGAGGAAAAGTAGCTTAGAAACAATAAAATGTGAATTACATATAGCTTTCAGTGTTATTTAATATGTTCAGTAAATGTGCTATAAACCTATAAATTGTATAGCTTGCCTCATGTAATGACTTCAGTGAACCTTACTTTTCAAGGCCATGTAGGTGAAATGTAATAAGTGTTAGATTCTATTTGGCAAAACTCCATTTATTTTATTAATGTTATCTATGATATCTTTCTCTTTAAAAATAGCAGTACATTTTTCTCAATTAGATGGTAAATATTCATAACCATATAAATTAGCAAACAAGGTATGTATAAGCTCCTGTGCATAGTGTAGAATCAGAAATACATATATGTATGTGTAATTGTATACATGTACATACATACTCAACATCAAAACAGGTATTTTCCATACTTAAGCATTTTTCTCATATATATTAACTAGTACTAAAGATTAAAAATTATAAATAAATCAAAATTATCTATTTTTGGACAATAGAAGAATATAAGGTCTGAGAAAGAAGGACATAGAAATCATTGGCAGCAATAGTTTTTCCACGTGTTGGACTGGCCGAAATGCTGATGACTTCACAAATATGCAGAGACATCAGGAAGGTCACAATAGGAGTTGACATGTCTTCAGAGTGTTAATGATTCTGGGACAACTTATTTAAAGAAACATTCAAATTTGGGGAATGATGACAATGTGCTAAATGGTGAGGAAGGGAGAGGAAAGTGGACAGGAAATAACAATTTGTTTTTTAAATAGAAATTCACAGTCACCAACTTCAGCTGGTGAATGTGTTTACCTAATCTTAAGGATACTACAGTATAGAAATAAACAAGATATTCCACTAAATCTCCACCAATTTAAAAAAATACATTTTTTTAATCGATTTCAGAGAGGAAGGGAGATGGAAGAGTGATAGAAACATCAATGATGAGAGAGAATCATTGATTGGCTGCCTCCTGCATGCCCCACACTGGGGAATCGAGCCCACAAACCAGGCATGTGCCATGATCAGGAATTGAACCATGATCTCCTGGTTCATAGGTCTACACTCAACCCCTGAGCAACACCGTCCAGGCTAAACTTGCACCAATTTTATCAGAACTAGAAGGTGTGGTGGACACTGCAGTAAAGGAATGAAGTCCCCCACCCCCTTTTAAGTTTGGCCCAGAGACTCATTATGTCATGCATGCACCACGAGGTTCTTCCTCAGGGAATGAGGCTTTCTGCAGAAAGTACGGAGCTCCCAAGCAGGTCTGAATTGGCTTAATAAGCAGGGAAAGGAAACTGGCTTGGGGAATTTATTTGTTGATATTTTCAGAAATGAAGCCAGGCTGAGGTTTCCTGCACATGGTCTGAACTGCAGGCACCAAAGGAGAAAGCACCAGCTTTTATTGTTATTATTATTATTATTATTATTATTATTATTATTATTAGTTTGCCTATATATATAAGAGCTGAAGGGAAGAAGAAGAGGTAAGGTTTAAAAGCCATCAGCAAACACCAAAAACTAGAATCAGATTCTTTATTGCATAAAGGGATCCTTCATGTACAGTCTGCTGAGACGAGACCTCATCGTACAAATTCACTACTGCAAAATTCTGATTGCGGGAAATTCAGTCCAGAGTTGAGGTAGGTATAAAGCATTCCTTCAAGGTTCTCATCTTGTTAAGTGAGGTGTACCAAATCTTCAAATATTGTCCTTTCTGCCAGTGGTAGGATATAAAGTGCTTCTATTCAAGATCTATCCCTAGTGCCTTTAGACTCTTGAGAGAAAGAAATAAGCACAATTCTCAGTAAATAATACCTCAATAGGGACTATTTTAACAAAGGAATGAAGCTTTAGCTTTGTTTTTGCACTAAGATGGATCTCAGATAACTGAATAGCAGCCTTTAAAGAAGGGGCACAAGGACACAATAAGAAGAGTCAAAAGAAAAGGAAATATTTGATCTTTGTCAGCATTTTGCTGAATTACATTTGTGTGTGCATGTATATGTTGGAAAACAAAAACGCAAGGAGACGTTTTAGTCCAATGTAAGGTCTCACAGATAACTCAGTCCACCACTTACTCTTGGCATGCCTGGACTCAAGGAGATATTCATAACTTCTCCAGCTATTGTTTTCTTGAAATAAATAAACTCAGAAAGGTAGGGCATACACACTCATTCATAATGGTATGGGGTTTTATTATTTTAAGACATTCTTTGTGTGTGTGTGTGTGTGTGTGTGTGTGTGTGTGTGTGTGTGGGTGTGTGTTTGATTTTGTGCTCTTATTCATTTGCAATCCTGATGTATTCCATTTCCAAATTAATCTAATTATGTTTTTTTGCTTTTACTATCAAAAAGTTTAAATAAGAATGTAAATATTCAGTATAGATTCACTTCAGGTTTTGGGTATTCCTTGATCCCCTAATTATTAAAAATCCCTCAAAAACCTAAATGTAAAACGGCATAGTTTTCTATATAAATGACTTATAGATTGCTATTACTTAAAGTGATTTACCCAAGGTCACCAGGCAACACAGCAATAAAGCTGGTTTCTTGCTTTTCAATCAGTTGTTATTTAATTTTGCTTTCAGAGTCATAGAAACTTAAAATATATCCAAGCAAATTTAGGCTTTGTTGATTTGGAAGCTGTGTTGAAAGAAAAGGAATTGAAATCTAACAACCACTTATTTTGAAACATCTAATTCCCTCCAACCTAGTTTTCAAATAGAGCAGGTTTTTCACTCAACATATTTTCTCAAACTGGTTAGCATATAAAAATAACTTCTGTGTCTGTGAAACAGCTGAATGAAAACAAAACTACCAAAGATGCGCCTTCATGATAACCAAGAATCATGGAAATTCCATCACTTAGAACTGCTCAACAGCTGGGAGGTTGGCATTGTACATATAAAATATTAGTTGTGTGCATACCTGTACATTGTTGCCAGAATTACAATTAGGGGGGGATTTCATGCTCATAACTTTGTACAATGTTATAGTTCTTTCTATACCCATGCCCATCTTCATTGTTCAGTCTTCCATTCCATTGGTTCATTAAAAGTCTAATAAATCATTTTTGAAGGAAACTGTCCAACAAAGGAAACAACAACCATGTATCTTGTCAATGACACCTTGATGATGAATGATACTTTGAGACTGGAAAGGACTGGTTATGGAATATAACCCAATTTTAAATTTAAAGTATAAAGAAATCAATATATACATATTTATATATATATGTATGTATATATACATATATATGTTTATATATATATATGCATGAATATGTATGTGTATATACATATATATGTATATATGTACACTGAGTGGCCAGATTATTATGACCACCCCATCAGTACTTCGTTGGGCCACCTTTTGCCTTCAATACTGCGGTGATTCTTCTTGGCATTGACTCCACGGGACGTTGAAAGGTGATGCGAGGAATCTGACACTATGCCTGATGAATAGCACTGTCCAGTTCTGTGAGATTTGATGGTTGTGGAACCAGCTGCCTGATGGCTCTTTTAACTTCATCCCACAAATGCTCAATTGGATTGAGATCTGGTGATTGTGGGGGCCACCTAAGCAAGGTAAAGTCTCCCTCATGTTCTTGAAACCACTCCTGCACAATAAGAGCACCGTGGCATGGCGCATTGTCTTGTTGGAAGAAGCCATCTCCATTAGGATACGCCATCAACATGATAGGATGAACTTGATCAGCAATGATACTTAGGTATGTTGTGCTATTCAGACGTTGTTCCACACGAATTAAAGGGCCCAGATCATGCCAGGAAAACATGCCTCAAACCATAACATTGCCCCCACCAGCTTGAAGGGTTGTACTCATGCATGTGAGGTGCATGCTTTCATGCTGTTTCCGCAAAATTCTCACTCTGCCATCTGCATGATGCAACTGGAAATGTGATTCATCGGACCACATATGACTTTTTTCCAATGCTCGATTGTCCAATCCTTGTGTTCCTGTGCGAATTTGAGACGTTTTATCTTGGTAACTGCAGACAACAAATGTGTTCGAACAGGCCTTTGGCTTCCATATCCCATACGATGCAGTGTATGGCTAATTTGCCGACAAATGTCAGGTGGTCATAATAATCTGGCCACTCAGTGTGTGATATATATATACACACACACACACACACACACACACACACACACATATATATATATCAACTATATATATAGTTGATAGTATTACAGATATCTCTCATTTTCCCCCCTTTTACCTCCCTCCACCTAGCCCCTCCCCACACCCCCTCACTAGGTTTTCACAACCCTTTTGCCTGTGTCCATGGACTATGCATAAAATATATAAGTTCTTTGGTTTACCTCTTCTCATCCCCCATCCCACATCGAGGTATGTCAGTCTGCTCCATGCTTCCATGCTTAAGGGGTAGGTAGAAATCATTAATGCTTAACAAACTAATGTATATTTTGAAATTTATTGTAGATTTTCCAAAATGCAGGTGAAAAATTAAATGCACAAAACAGAATTAACTTATAAATTAAGACTGATATTAGAAAATGATTGCACATTAATAATATTAGAAATAATCAGGGAATAAGATGAAGAAAATATTTATTTTCAGAGCCTAGTTTTATTAGTTATTGACACCTTCTAAAAAATACTAATTCTATCATATTTATATATTGGCTGTTTCCAAATCATGGGTGTTATAAATAGTGCTGCAGTGAACATAGGGGTACTTATATCTTTTGAGTTAGTCTTTTGTGTTTCTTTGGATATATTTCCAGAAGTGAAATCTCTGAATCATAAAGCAGTTTCATTTTTAATTTTTTGAGCAAACTCGACACTGTTTTCCTCAGCAGCTGTACCAATCTGCATTCCCACCACCAGTGCATGAGGTTTCTCTTTTCACCACTCCTCACCAACACTTGTTTTGTTGATTTATTGATGAGACCCATTCTGACATGTATAAGATGATATCTCACTGTGGTTTAAATTTGCATATCTCTGATGTATTAGTGACCTTGAGCATCTTTGTATATGTCTATTGACCATCTTCAGGTCATTTTTGAAGAAGTGTCTATTTAGGTCCTTTGCCCATTTTTTAAATTGGATTGCTTGCTTTTTTGGTATTGAGTTGCATAACTTCTTTATAAATTTTGTATATTAACCCCTTATCAGATGTATCATTGGCAAATTTGTTCTCCTATTAAATGGGTTGTCTTTTCATTTTGTTGATGGTTTCCTTTGTTGTGCAAAAGCTTTTTAGTTTGATGTAGTCCCATTTGTTTTCTTTCCCCTTTGCCCAATGAGGTATATGAGAAAAATATTGGTATGATAGTGCTATGAGAGATGTCTGCTATTTTACAGCCTATGTTTTTCTCTAGGATTTTTATAGTTTCATGTCTTACATTTAAGTCTTTAATCCATTTTGAGTTTATTCATGTATATGGTATAATAAAGTGGTCTAGTTTCATTTTTTGCACGTATCTGTCCAATTATCCCAATACCATTCACCGAATAGACTATATTTACTCCATTGTATGTTCTTGCCTCTTTTGTCAAACATTAATTGACCATAAATGTGTGGGTTTATTTGTGGGCTCTCTATTATGTTCCATTGATCTAGATGTCTGTTTTTATGCCAATACTGGGCTGTTTTGAAATTCTTAAGAGCCACAGTTTAAACAAAAAAGCTAGGGTTATAGTCTATTTTATGCTACTTACAATGACATTAGGAATCTTTTTAACACAACAATCCTGGGTTTTGCACCTGTAAAGTGGCGGTAATAACAACAGCAACTTCTACTCCAGAAGGTACTCAGGAGGATACAATGTAAACACAACTTTAACAATGCCTTGTTTAACCTTGTTGAATCTCAGTGCAGGTTCAGTAAATAGTAGGTCTTGTTGTTGTTATTACCAGAAATGGAATAGAGAACAATTAGGAGTTTAATTTTGATGAGAACAGTAATTACTAGATGCGTTACCTAATGTGACAAGTGAAATTTGAACAAGAGCATGACAAATGGCTGGGGATTTCATGAAAAGTTCATTCACATGATGGAAATAATAAGTAGAAGTAGGGAAAGCATGACATTTTTGATCATAGAACAGACTGGCTGGAGTAGAGTGAAAACTCTATATTTTGGAAAGCAAAAATAGTTCTAATAGGGACCTTGAAAACTAACAAAGAAACTAAATAGTATTTACCAAGTGACTTCTACCTCCACACTAAGTTGGTGATAGGAGGAGTGGGTTGTAAAACACAGAGAAAAGAACAGTGTTTAGGACCCTTGATGAGACAGAAATCCTTAGAATAATGGCTAATAGAATTGTAAGGATTATCAATGGCATGTATAACCTTCTGCCCCACAGGAAGAAAATATTACCTCATTCACATTAAGGTTGGAAACATCAGGACCCCTGAAGCAGCTATAATTGGTGTTACAGTAAGATACACTGGGCAGCAGAGTGCATGATGGAGGGAAGGGGAGAAGAGGGTAGAGTCATGAAGAAGAATTTGAAGCCACAAGGAAAAAGTGACATGTGGTGATCAAGGTAAAAGCCTGTGACAAGTATAAGATATTGGTTAGGCATGATGGTGGAACCACTAACTTCATTTCTAGCATGGCCCCTGCTGCTGAAATGCTCTATTGAATTCTGCAAGAGCAGTGAGCATGTTCCTATTAGTATTCTTCCTGTTGTTATTCTTCCTATCAGATCCCCCTAGGGGAACTGGATGGTCCCAACACCTCAGACCCCTCAAGTTCCCTGTGGAGTATTCTGCTTACAGTGTTTTCAAACTATGCTGCTTTCCCAGTCAATCATTTCTCACTACTCTTAGTGAGTGATAGATTCTTCTCTTTTTAAAGTGAAAAACAATCCTTTAATTTTTTTATATCCTCCTCTTACTTATTTTTTATTCCCTACAGCTTGCTTTAACAGACACATTCCATCCACATGGAATCTATTTTCTCTTTATTCTTTGAAAAATGAGAAAAGTAACCTACACTAAAGAATAGGTCATGAAGATCAATTGAGGGAAAGTGACAGGCTATGCTGCTGCATTATTTAGGCTTGACTCATCTTAACTTGGTTACATTTATCATGGGCAACTAAGAATGTATTGGGGAAATGGATTTTTCATATGGAAATCAAACTTAAACTGCTGTCAACATTTTTACTTCATTATGTTTCTTTCTTAGTTCTCTACTAAACATAAGGGTCATCCCTATCTTTATGTTGAAATCTATAAATTCAGATATATTAGAAATTAGAATTAAAAAGAAAATGATTTCTTTCATGTAAGAACGAATTTCCCACAAAATTCCCCCTTTCCCCTGTTGGATATCATATTTTGACGTGAACTCTTTTCCTCATGGTCAGCAGCCACCTTACAAACATCCCCCACCCCGCTAACAAGTTCATTACATAACATTTGTAATGAGCACCTAGATATTGAGGGGTTCATAGTTCTGAGCCTAACTTTAGATTCTGGCAGAAGTACAGCAATATAAATAATGATGCATTTTCTGTCCTAGTCACATAAAAAAGAAAAATTGGTAACTTAGTGGCTCAATCAGTCAAGGTCTAATGGTGGTGGGTGGGGAGGTTCTACAAAGAGACTATAATGCTGGTTTTACAGAGGGCAGCACTGGTGAAAAGCCAAATGGGCAATGGTGAGGAAATCCAGCGGTTAGCAACAGCAGGAAGCCATTAATGCCAGTAACCAGCTGACACTGAAGCCTGGGAAATGCTACAGAGAGGCTGGGACCTCCAACAACACTGCACAGAACCTGTAAAAATGGGAGTTCCTCTAAGGGCAAAACTGTCCCGGCACCAGCAGAGGGGCTTAGCTTATGGAATTTTCAAGGGAAGAAGAACTTCAGTATTGAAATGCATGGCATTGATGTGAAGACCACAATATCCCCAAGTGAAGTAACTTGAAAATTGATTGATTTTCCTAAAGTTTTAGGACTAAGCCATAGAAGCAAAGGATCATTGATTTTGTTTATTATAAGATTCTTAGTTGTGTGTTCACTCTCTGTCTCCCTTTCTGGATCCATATACATATGTACATTGTTTTTTGTGTTTTGTTTTTTTTAATTTTCTTTCTAGTTTTTAGTTTGCAATCATATTCTCTTTACCTCTCTAACCTTATTACCTTGACTCAGAATATCCAATTTATCTTTTTTATATAATTCTGATAGCATTTTGGATTTCCTATTCATCTTTATAGAAATAATTACTGCCTTATGGAATATGATTAAGTCACTGGATTAGAAAGTCAGTTTATTTTTATTTTATTTTGTAAATCAACAAGATAAAATGTCTTAATAAAGCTCAAGAAAATCTCCCCCACACCAGATTAATGAGATTCAGAGCTTGAGCTACAGTCTACCGAATATTATTTTCTTTGACAAGAATTTAGGTATAACAATATTTTAGAATTTTTCCAAAGGTGGGAGGTGATATAAATTTTTCCCTATGTTTTACTGTATTCTGCTACCCTACTCTTGTGTGCTGCTAACACAGTGAAATAGTTCACAGATAAGACAAAGAAATAGTCCAGCAAACATACTTTAAATTGCTGATAGCGACTACCCTAATTCCCACACTTTCAAGAGATAAGTAGAAAATTTGAGCAAAACCCCAAACACATTTTTTCTCCTAAATTTGGGGCACAATGGTTTAAAAATGTAGCGGACTATGCCTTTGGGATAACCAGTTGTGGGAGAGAAAGAGACTCAGCATCTATCAAATACTATGAGGAAACCAATGGTCACTTGAAGTGACAATCCATGGGACTCTACAACAGCCAAACACGGGGTCTCCTGTAGGGTTCCAAATGCTGTCTCAACACTTCCCACTGGAGGAAGCAACCACTCTTTAACATATGGAAAATGCAAGATTAATTCCTGTCCACCAGTGCTTACTGCAAGCAGTAAATGTGCACCAGAAGTTATTGCATAACCTCCAAAGTAGCAATCTCATAGTATTAGTTAAACTTATTACCTTTAAATATTCAATTCTTACCAGTATACAATCATCATTTAAAATAATTAGTCAATGATCATCTTGCTTACTAAAATTATCTTCTAAAAAACTACATGCTTACATTGCTTGATTTTTTGCCAAGGGCAAATTAGCCACTTGAATTAATGATTTTTTCCAAGACCATCTTAGAAAAATATGCCATGATTATCCAGCTTAATTTAAAGGACAACAACAAACCACTTCATTATGCTATGTGTAATTGGGTAAAAAATACTGAGTGATAATAACTAAAATGCAATGTATGTCTTCCATGTGTTAACTACCTAATCAAAATGGAGAAACATATGAAACTATTAATTCAATTTGATCAGATCAATAAATATTTATTTGCACACACTATGTAACTTTTAATTAATATCCTAACAGTGAAAGCATTCAAGGCCTATTATATAATAACAATTTTCTGTTTCCTTTGCATAATTACTATGCAATAGTACTGAGCTAGATCCTTAAAAAATTAACAGTAAATTATATGAAATAGAGATATATCATTAAATTATATGTTATATGAGTTTATCTTTCATTTATATTTTTAATTCAAGGAATAGGTGTACATAGTTAAAACTGGGTTGGAATTATAAAACCTAGGAAGAGAAAGGAAGGGGGTGATGAAGGAGGAGGAAGGAAGAAGTGAGGGAGAGGAAGAAAAGGATAAATTTGTCATCCTCACTTCTTTTGAACCCCACAACCTACTCCCTAGAGCAGGGGTCCTCAAACTTTTTAAACAGGGGGCCAGTTCACTGTCCCTCAGACAGTTGGAGGGCCGGAGTATAGTTTAAAAAAAAAAAAACTATGAACAAATTCCTATGCACACTGCACATATCTTATTTTGAAGTAAAAAAACAAAATGGCAAAAACACCCGCATGTGGCCCACGGGCCGTAGTTTGAGGACGCCTGCCCTAGAGTTTGGTTGTATCATTTGTCATTGAGCTCTGTTTGCAAACACTATATTTATACTTCTATGTTGTGAAATTTGAAGTGATGTCTTAAGAAAGAAGATGGTCCCAGCTGGTTTTGTTCAGTGGTTAGAGCATAAGCCTATGGACTGAAAGGTTGAGGGTTCAATTCTGATCAAGGGCACGTACCTCAGTCGTGGGTTTGATCCCTAGTTCCGGTCAGGGCACGTGTAGGAGACAACCGATTGATGTGTCTCCCTCACAATGACGTTTTTCCCTCTCTTCCATTCTCTCTGAAAATCAAAGGGGAAAATAAAATATTTTTGGGTGAGGATTAACAAAATATAAGTAAAAAAAGATGAGTTGGCTTCTTTACATGACTAACAATACACTGCATCTTTCACATCTTATCTTCCCATTTTATTACTTCAATTTTTAAATGAATTAGTATTTAGTTTTTGTTTTATGACGATGAAAACATTGTTCACAGATCAGCCACTTGGTATAATCTATTTATGTTAATTTCTTGTGTGACTTTTCAGGTGCTTTGTTTCTTAATTTGCTTAGTTTTCAAGGTGGCTGTCATAAATTCTTTCCTAAACTCTTCCACCCAACTGTGAAATCTCTAAATATGTACAGATATAGTAGATGATCTCTCAAGTCCATTATTTTCTCATGGAGACATGGTTTTGGCATATGACACCTGTTTTTCCTCTTTATCTTTATTATTATTATTTTTTAACAGACAGTCTATTAATTTCTTTTGCTTCTCTCCCTTTACTTCTTTTATTTTTTTTATTATTCTATGTATTGTTCTTTCTTATTTACTTCTTCATTTTAGAGGAAAATATTCTCCAGTAAATTCAGAGAAATGGTGGGTAAGAAGCAAACGTGTTGAGGCATTGTATATTTTAAAACGTCTTTATTCAGCCATATACGTGGTGATATTTGCCTAAGTATAAAATTTAGGTTAGAAATAATTTTCCTTCAGAATTTTATAATATTTTTTATTTACAGTGTTACTATTAAAAGGTTCAGTACTAGTATAATTACCCATCCTTTTTAATGGAATAACCTATTTTGCCACTTCTTATCCCAGAAGACTTTTTAGGATCTTTTTTCTATATATGATGATGTGCATTGATATAAAGCTTCTTTCCATTAACTTTCCTGTACCCCTCAGTGGGTATTTTCAATTTGAATACACATGACCTTTAGTTTGTGGACATGTTATTAAATATTTATTTGATTAAATTCTTCCCCTTATTCCCTTTGCTCCCATTTCCTTTGGGTATTTGATTTCCTGTACTGACCTCTAAATTTCTTTTCTTTTCTCTCCTCTGTTCCATTTCTGTTTGTTTGCTTCTACTTCTAAAATATACCTCAACTTTGCCTCTCAACTTTTTAATTTTTGTTTCTGCTGCCATAGCTTTAATTTCCAGGAACTTTCCTTTTGTAAAAATGATGATGTGTCCTTTCTTAAATATACTATGTATTTTAATGGGTATAGAAGTTTTTCTATAATATTAGTTATAACTGTGTGTTTTTTTCCAGTTATTTTAACACAATTTCTGTTTTTATTCATATTTTATGTCTGTTGGCTTTGTTTCATGTATATTGTGGTTTATCTTCAAATAAGTGCTGACTTTATGGTAACCTGTATATTTAAAAAAAAATTACCAAAAATATAATTAGAATCTGTGCACAGCCATAGGGGAAGTAGTATTTATTAAGTGTTTTTGTTTGTTTGTTTGTTTGTTCTATTTTATTTGTTTTTTTAAAGATAGGATAGTCTCTCTCTGTCCTTCTTCTCATTTATTACCTATATGTAGTTCTTATTTTTGTCCGGAAAAATATAACTTATTTTCTCATGTAATTAACGTATCATTTGCTGCTATTCGTAAGATATCTATGTAGTAAGAGCACTAGAGAAGCTAGAGCATAAACTAGAGAATCTATCACAAGTTTTTCAGGCAGTAACTAGAATATTGGTGTAATTTAAACTCCAAGTACTTTCTTAAGCTGTCTAATCCTTCAAATATCTTCAGAAAATAAAACCCTAGCTATGGAAAATAATGCATAAAGAAATGTCCTGTCTATTAAAAATCAGTTCCTCAGTTAGGAAGCTACTTTGAGGACTGATTTAACATTTGACTTGAGTCTTTGGGGCATTAATCATTTTCATCACTTCCTTGTAATTCTAAGTAGTTATAAGTGTCTTGTTTTGCTCACTGTATTTCAGGGGAAAGTGGCTGAGTGTTAGATAAGCAGTAATAAGCTTCTTCCTTGCCACTCTATGTAATTAGTTTTACTGATTCAAACAGAGAAAGGGAAAGAAAAATCAATGGGCTATCTCTCTCTCTCTCTCTCTCTCTCTCTCTCTCTCTCTCTCTGTTTCTCCT
Organism: Eptesicus fuscus; assembly: GCF_027574615.1. NCBI lineage: Eukaryota > Metazoa > Chordata > Mammalia > Chiroptera > Vespertilionidae > Eptesicus > Eptesicus fuscus. The sequence continues at coordinate 35,308,936 of NC_072475.1, forward strand.
GCTTTTCTTCTTAGAAAACTATAAAAGCCTTACTAATCTCTTTTTTGTTAAGATAAAGGAATATGCATCTTAATTCCCAAGAATAAGAAAAAAACAAAACAGGTGTTTCATTTTAACACTACTGAAGGTGAAGATTGAAAATCAAAAGATGGAAATGTGACAGTGGGTGAAGGGAAGAGAAGACAAAAGGAAACAAGAGAAATGGAGCAGATCTAGGATCTGAGAAATTGATTAGAAGTCTCATCCTATCTAATAAAAGAGTAATATGCAAATTAACCATCACTCTGCATACCCACAAGCCACGCCCACAAGCCAATCAGGAGCAAATATGAAAATAAACCCAACCAAGATGGCTACGGCCACAGAGAGCAGGAGGGAGGCTTGGGTTTCCCCAGCAATGGAGGAAGCCAAGCTTTCCGCCTGCCCTTGCTGGCCCAGGCCTCTGCTTAAGGCTACAAAGTTTCAGTGATAGAAGATACATAAATCCAAACAGAAATGGCAGCAGCCATGGAGCTGGAAAGAGCAGGAGACTAGGGTTGCCCCCAGCAAAGGAGGAAGCCAAGCTTTCTGCATACCCTGGCTGGCCCAAGCCTCCACTTAAGGCTACAAAGTTTCAATTATAGAAGATACATAAATCCCAACAGAAATGGCTGCTGCCACGGAGCAAGCAGAAGGCTTGGCTCCGCTCCAGGCTACAAAGTTTCAATTGTAGAAGATAAATAAACCCCAGATACCAGGACCTCTGCTTGGGTCGCCAGGGGGCGTGGCTGGCCTGCAAACCACCACAGGCCTCTCACCCAGGTCACCCCATGCCCCAAGGGAACCCCCATCCCGATCTGGGACATCCTTCAGGGCAAACCAGCTGGCCCCCACACATGCACCAGGCCTCTATCCTATCTAATAAAAGAGTAATATGCAGATTGACTATCACTCCAACACACAAGATGGCTGCCCCCACGTGGATACAAGATGGCCACCACAAGATGGCCAGTGGTGAGGGGAGTTAGGAGGGACCAGGCCTGCAAGGGAGGGCAGTTGGGGGTGATCAAGCTGGCAGAGGAGGGAAGTTGGGGGCGAACAGGCCTGCAGGGAAGGGCAGTTGGGAGAGACCCAGGCCTGCAGGGGAGAGCAGTTGGGGAGACCAGGCCTTCAGGGGAGGGAAGTTAGGGGCCAAAAGGCTGGCAGGGGAGCAGTTAGGCATCAATCAGGCTGGTAGGGGAGTGGTTAGGGGGTGATCAGGTTAGCAGGCAGAAGCGGTTAGGGGCAATCAGGAAGGCAGGCAGGCGAGCAGTTGGGAGCCAGCAGTCCTGGATTGTGAGAGGGATGTCCAACTGCCCATGGGATCAGGCCTAAACAGGCAGTCGGACATCCCTCGAGGGGTCCCAGATTGGAGAGGGTGCAGACTGGGCTGAGGGACAACCCCTCTCCGTGCTCGAATTTCATGCACCGGGCCTCTAGTAATAGTATAATTCCCTTGGGTTGTAGATTTGAGGGTTATATTTCCAATTATCCACTGCCCTTTAAATTTTTGTTTATATTATTCAAACTTTTTTTTATATTTCTCTTAGTCAAATTACATACATCCTTAGGGAAGGAAATTATTTTGGAATGCAGCAGCTGAAATCCATGCTTGATGTACCCAAAGCATATGTACCCCTTCCAGTTACTTCTTACCCTACATAATGTAGTCCTAATCTCCACTTGTGAAACCAAAGAGGCTATTCTTTTGAGCCAATTGTAAGATGGTAGATGAGTCTAGTATCCTACATTTTGGGGAAAATTGTTAATTTATATGCACATCATTATAAATAAAATATTTATGACAATAAAATGAGTGTAAAGATACAAAGGGCATGTCACACATTAGCTTGGAAAAAAAAAAAGAGAAATCTTAGAGGGGAGAAAAATCAAACTGACACTTTTTACCAACTATTTTTGACATATGTTCTTTATGATTCCATCTGATAACATGGAGAAATGCATACCTGACATGCATTTTCAGATATGTATTTTTCCATGAAAATCTGATATTTTCAGTGCAATGAAATATCTCTCTTAAACTGCCACAGGAGAAATATGTGTCATATAACACCACCTTTCATATGATCTAGTCAATTCACTACTAGAAATTCATTCTGGGATAATTGGATGGATGATATAATTGATTGAATATCATTAGCACTGTTTTAAAGAAGAAAAGCAAGGAAAGTATGTCTGAAAATTATGCAGTGAATGTTTGCAAAAATTACTCTAGATTTTATCTAGAACACATGGGGAAAGGTGCATTTGTGAGCTAATTTCAGTGATGAATTACTGTGTGGATTTGATTTTTAATATTACAGTAGGTCTTTGAGTAATGTCACTTTATTCAACATCATCTATATATATAAAAACCTAAGCGACTGGTCAACCAGTCGCTATGACGTGCACTGACTACCAGGGGGCAGAAGCTCAACGCACAGGGTCAGGCTCTCTCCTATCTGGATCGGGCCTGTGGGAATCAGGCCAAACCGGCTCTCTGACATCCTCCGAGGGGTCCTGAATTGCGAGAGGGTGCCGGCCAGGCCAAGGGACCCATCCAGTGCAAGAATCCATGCACTGGGCCTCTAGTTTCATTATAAAGTTAATGAGAAGAAAAAATATTGATTCCCAACTAGGGCCACTGAGTGCTGTTTTCAAGTTCTCATAAGGTCTGCATGGTTTTTCTCTGGGTATTCTGATTTCCTCCCACATCCCAAATATGTACATGTTAGGTGAATTGGTGTGTCTCAATTGTCCCCTGTGAGTGACTGAGTGTGTGATGTGTACTGGGATAGTAGGGCATCCTGCCCGGGGCTGGTTCCCACCTTGTGACTTGAGCTGCCAGGGTAGGTTGAAGTAAGTAAATTGGAAAATCATTATCTTACTTTTTTAAAATGATTTTTAAAGTTGATTTGAAGAGAGGAGGAAGGGAGAGAGAGAGAGAGAGAGAGAGAGAGACATTGATGTGAGAACAGAACATAGATCAACTGTCTCCTGCATGCCTCCTACTGGGGATTGAGCCTATAACCCCCGCATGTGCCCTTACCAGGAATCATCTTTTGGTGCATGGGATGATGCTCAACCAATTGAGCCACACCTACTAGGGCTATCTTACTTATTTTTATTAACCTTTCTTAACTGCATGCATAAGTCACATTTATTTCAATGTTTAATATTAGAAGTGCTTCGGGTCTCTATTTAGAAGTTTAGTGATTTTTTTGTGACCAGAAATATTCCATAATAACTTCTCTTGTTTACTGGTATATTGATTAGCCTATGGTAAAATTGGTTTTCTTATGTCATTTTGCTTAAAGTCACAGATTCCAAGAAATTGTGTTTGAGGACTTGTTGTAATATAAAATAAGTATTGAAATGGCATTCTTACAGATTACATGATTATACTTTTTTAAAAAATTGCAAAAATTCCATTTAAAAAGTGTTATTATCCCAATTTTATAGAACAGGAAACAACCCGATTCACAGAGACTTAGTAAATTGCCTTAGGTTACTCCAGTAGTCAATGGCAGAGTCAGAATAGAAGTAATGTGCTCCACAATTCTGTTTTTATAAAGATTAAATCATCCACAACCTAAACCATCTCTTACCCCTGATACATTTATGTAAAGTTAGACTTTGAGAATTTTCCTTATTTTATCAAGTTAAAATAAGATGTTTTATGGTTATTTTCCTTAGACAAAAAATCACAACACCATGTCTGAGAGTGTGTACTTCTGAGTGGATGAGATAAAAAAAAAAAGGAAATTGTAAGGTCTAAACATTTCTGAGATATAAAAGATAAAGCTATGTTTAACATCAGTCATAAGGCTGTAATGTACTTTCAATAGAATTTATTATGTTTTGGTTTAGTTCTTTGTACACTTATCAAGGACAATAGTAGCTACACACATCTTTTCTTTGCTAGCACCAAGAGCCTGCAACTGGTATACTGGAAATATTTTACCTGACAGGTGTGTTAAATGAAAGTTCCAAGTTTCAGACATTTCTGAGGATCAAAGTGAAGAATTTAGAGCGCATTATTAGGAAATCCTACCTACTGCCTTCAAAACCTTTTATCTGATTATGTGCTAAAATTTAATAACTAACTAACTGATCCTTTAGCCTCCATAAGAGATAACAAAAAATCCTCTCTCTTGGTCTCTGAAGGATGGTGTTCTGTAAATGTAAAGTCTCCCTTAACCTCTAAAATATAACTGGGTTAACCCAGCTATCACAAGTGTGAAACTGCAGAGCTCGTTCCTAAGGTTGAATTTAATGTCACATGTCATCTGAAAGCAACTTTTCCGATCATGTTGCCACTGACAAAGTAAGCCTGACTAAAAAGGACAAAATAATGACTATTCCAAAATAGTTCATTGTGAATCCTGAAAAAAATGGAAAAATCATTTACCTGGGTACTCTGTTAGTAGGAGAGCAAAGATAATGGAAGAAATCTTCCATTATTCTTACCTACAATTTTGAATATAAAATTTCAATAAAGTGATTTTTAGTTTTTATTTCTTTTTAAAACATCCAACATAAGAAAATGAAATATTAGAAACTTATTTTATAATCATATTTGTGAGCCATAAACTGCATAAAATTGGAATTGTCATTATTAATTACTGCTGCTTCTAATCTTATGCTCTGAAGGATCCAAAAAAGATGAGAATTTATAATTATTTCCAGCAAATAAGAGGGGATTATATATAAAACACTAGAGGCCCGGTGCACGAAAATTCGTGCACTCTGTGAGGGTGGGGGGTGGTTCCTCAGCCTGGCCTGTGCCCTCTCACAGTTCAGGAGCCTTCAGGGGATGTCCAACTGACTGACTGCTTAGGCATGGGAGTGGGCCTAAGCTGCAGTCTGGCCTCCCTCTGTGGGAGGCGACCAGTGGGCTGATCAGGGGATGGTGCCAGACAGTGAGCAGCTGACACTACCCTCCCCCCAATTGCCCCTCCACTGCCGCTGGTTGCTGCCACCTCCCCCCATGCCAATCGCCATCCCCTCACTCTGCCCGCTGGCACGCGCCTTGGCTGGCCTGGTGCTGCCTACTCACCAGCCCTGTCCCCCGCTGACCGGTTGTTCTGCTGTTTGGCCGATTTGCATATTATGCTTTTATTATGTAAGATAGCTTTATCTATTTGCATGTGAAGAACAAGATGACCAGTGGCTCTGAGAGTCACATGCTATTTTTTTAAATACCTATATTTTTATTAATCTCAGAGAGGAAGGAAGAGAGAGAAAGAAACATCAATGATGAGAGAGAATCACTGATTGGCTGCCTGCTGCATGCCCCCTACTGAGGATCTAGCCAGCAACTTGGGCAAGTGCCCTGACCAGGAATCCAAAGGTTAACTCCTGGTTCATTGGTTGACACTTACCAACTGAGCCAGGGTGGCTGGGGTATTGTCAGATGCTATTTTTAGATTGGCCCTGCCACTGACTGCCCTTGTGGCTCTGAGAGGTCCTCTCCAGCTTGCCTCATAAGTAGAATGGGGGTACTGGACTTTATGATGTCAAAACACTCTTTCTACCTCAACATTCTGTGGTCTTGTGACATTTTCTACCTTATTACAGAAGAAATACAATTTAAATGTGTGAATGATGTAATAACATTTTTATTGTACTATTTCAATAAAAATCCAGTGCAAGCAAACTGACAAGTTCAGGCAGCTTTCAGAAATAAAGGGAAAGGCTGACAGCTTTTGTGAACCTCTTTACTCTTAACTGAAATCAAGAAAAGAACCCCTGCTCTCTGCCCTGAATGTCCTAATACTGTTATGTATAGAGTCATTGACATGTCTGACATGACTGTCAATTAAATAATGAGAATCATTGAGCCATATTTGCTGTTACAAGGTGAAGGGTAGTTTTAAAAGTGTGGCATGAAGTATTCCAAAGGATGATTTTGGCTTAGACAATATTAACACAATTTCAAATGATGATAGGTGAAGCCATTTGGGGTAATTCACTTCTTACTTTTTTTCTGGATTTAGCTTCATTTAAAAAAATTCCCCTTCATTTGTAATGAAGCTTCATACTATGTTAAATTTGGATTTCTGAAGGGACTATCAACTGATATTATGGATAACATTATTTAGAAACCATTCTGTGTACTGCGTAAGTCCTTTGAAAAGGATTTGATAACCACTAAAATGGCTATCATTCATCTTTCAAAATTTGTAATAGCTGCGAGTTCTATGTGACCTTTAGAAAAACAACATCCACACACACAAAAAAAAATGTTACTTCTAGTTTCCTAATAATATTTAGAGGAAATATTACCATACTGAGATAAAATAGTTTTACTTCTTTAGGTCAAATTCCTGTTACAAAATGAAATAGGCAAATGCAATTAGTCTAAAAAATCTCAGCTGTGGTATCTTAGAGTTTAAAGGAATGACCCTTAGGAATTCACTCACATAATTTTGTATCCACTGCTTTATAGGCAGGCCTCATTTAATATGGCTCACATGTTACCCTACAAATTCTGTTGAACAGAAGTCACTATATTGCCAGCAAGTCCATTCAGTTGCTGTAGAGCTCCATTATTAAGTTTTTCTTTATATTGCCCAAATATCTATTTATCTGTAACTCACTCATTCACACCATGCCTCTGAAGTCAAAGTAAATATATCTGTGCATTCGTCATTTCTACCTATAATATCATGGGTTTTGTGTTTTCGGGCATATAACAAAAAAACATCAACAGTGTATTGTTCAAATAGCGAATGGTTCTCACAAAATAAGTCTAATATAAGGCATGATATTAACGCAGTGTCTCAAAGACATTAGCCCTGATGTCTCTGCCTTTTCTGCATAGTTACTGATGGAGCCTCAAGCTGCAGCTTTTACCTCATTATTCCATTGCAGGGAAGAAAAAAAAAAAAGACTTCTATCTACAATGTTGGCATGATCTTCTAAGTGTTTTTCTGTGAAGTCCTGCCCAACAATGTTTGCTTATATCTCATTGACCTTAGCTAACATATTATTTGAGAAAAATAATTTTTGCACCTGGGCACATTGCCATACCCAGTGCAATTGAGATTCTGTTAAGAAAGCAGTAGGGGACAATAGTTGTAGCATCAAACAGTCTTTGCCATTGTAACCTTCAAGTATTTTAGGACAACTGCAAGATCTCAAGTTTTCTCTTTTCCAAGCTGAAAGCAATTTGAGCAACCTTGAGCATTATTTTGACTTCCCTCATTAAGAGCATCATCATCTTCACAAAGTGAAGTGCCTTCTTAAAATATGGCACATAGGATTGGACATAATATTATACTTGCATGCAGACAGTGGCAAACTAACTTTTGTTCTGCAGTTACTGAATTTCTATTCAGGCTGCCTCATACTGAGAAATATTTTTGGTAACTGCATGGCTCAAATGGAATATGCAGCCAAACAATGCCATCTGAAATTTTTCACATGGAATAAACCAAAGCTAGGATTATCCTATCTCATATTTATTTTCTAATCAACTTTATTGGTGTATAATTTATGTATGATAACATGCACCCATTTTAAATGTAAAATTTGTTGAGCTTTGACAAATGTAAACAATTGTGTAACAAAACAAAACAAACAAAACAAAACAAAACATAAAACATTTTCATCACTCCAACAGTTCTCTCATGTTCCTTTCTTATACATCCCACCACTAACTGTCCCAGGAAACTGCTGTTCAAAATTACAAGACTACAGATTTATTTTATCCAGTCTAGAACTTCATGTACATGGAATCATATTATATTCCTTTTGTGCCTGGCCTCTTTTGCATAGTGTGTTTTTAAAATCCACTTGTGTTGACATGTATAGCATTAAATTGTTTTTTTTTTTATCATTGCTGAGTATATGCAACATACCACAGTTTGCTTATTCATTCTCTTGATGATTAACATTTTTATTATTCCTATTTGGAGCTATTCTGCATCAACCTGATGTGAATGTTCATGTATGAATCATTTTATAATCACAGGTTTTCATTTATCTTAGGAAATATTAGGGTGTGAGATTGCTGGGTTATATACATGCATGCTTAACTTTATAAGAAAACTAGAGGCACTGGTGCATGGATTCGTGCACTGGTGGGGTCCCTTGGCCTGGCCTGCGGGGATCAGTGGACCTCCGCACCACCGCAGCCCAGCCTTATGCACCAGCTCCACGCCATTGTCCACTTAGATCCCACACAGCACGAAGTAGTGCGCAAAATGGCAGGTGGCCAGGGAGGAGCCCAAGCCCTGGCTGAGCGCTGCACCGCTCCTGCTCATGCCAGCCCCACTGTGCCTGCCGCCAGCGCAGCTAGGGCACGCAGGGGGAGTGTCCACGGGAGAGGCTCCCGCTGCCACAGCTGTGCTCATCAGCCATCAGCCCTGCATCTGGCGGCTGTCACCTGAGTGGCACTCCCACTGTGGGAATGCACTGACCACCAGGGGGCAGCTCCTGTGTTGAGCATCTGCCCCCTGGTGGTCAGTGCACATGAGAGCTACTGTCCAGGCATCTGGTCGCTAAAGCTTTTATATATATATTCTACCTAATAAAAGAGTAATATGCAAATTGACCGTACCTTCGCTATGCCCAAGCCACGCCCACCAGTCAATCAGGGCAAGTATGCAAATTAACACAACCAAGATGGCGGTTAATTTGCATACGCTGAGGGAGGGAGGAGTGAAGACTGAAGACAGCATAAAAGGAAGAGGGAGGGAAAGTGGAAAGCAAGGCGGCTGCTGGAGGGAAAGCGCGGGCGGCGGTGGCAGGCGCAGCAGGGCAGGGCGTGCAGCGGTGGCAGCGGCGTGTGCGGCCAAGGAGGTATCAGGGGCAGCAGCAGTGGCCGAGGGCGAGGCGGGGCGGGCGGGTGGGGCGGGGCATGCCCTGCCCACCCTACCCGCCGCAGCAGGAGAGGTGGGGTGGCAGGAGAGGTGGCGGTGGCAGGAGGGAAGCCCGCTGGAAGTCTTGCAGGAATCTTCCTGCAAAACGGGCCCCTAGTATATATATAGATGTCAATCTACTTTTCAAAGTGATTGTATAATAATATACTCCCACTAGTAATTTATGAGAGCACCCTTGCCCCACATCATTAAAATTTATATTGCCAATCTTGATTTATTTTAATATTCTAGTATATGTATCTCATTGTAGTTTTGATTTTCAATTCCCTAATAATCAATTATTTTTAGAATATTTTTATGGGCTTTTTGGCACAATAAGTATAAGTTAAAAAAATTTTTTTTTTTTTTGGTTGTTGTTGTTTTCTCCTTGTGGACATTAAGTTGCCTAACAGGAGTTGGTGAAAGATTTTATTTTCTTTATTCCCCTTGGCAACATTGTTAAAAATCAATTGATTATATAAAGTTGAATCTGTTAACTGAAAGTCATTCTGTTAGTGATCTATTTGTCTTTTCTTACTGCAATATAACTATTGTGATTACACTGGCTTTGTAGTAAGTCTTGAAATCAAGAAATGTTAATACTCCAAATCTTTATTCCTCTTTCAAAAGCATGTTGGATTTTTTAATGCCTTTGAAAATTCAATATAAATTCTAGCATAAACTTGCCAATTTCTACATCAGAGCCAATTATAATTTTGATTGGGATTGTTTAAAATGTATAAAGTAATTTGGGAAGAAGTTAAATCTTAACAATGTTGTGTTTGCCAATTCATCAACCTGGTAAATCTCTTCATTTAGTTATATCTTCTTTAATTTTTTCAGCATCATAAATTTAATGCTCTGTTATTAAGTGTGCACACATTTAAAATATTTCTGTTTTAGCTTCTTGACTGTTATAGCTTCTTGATAAATTACCCCCTTTATCATGAAAAAATTTTCTTTTTTATATCCCGGTTAATATTTCTTGTCTTGAAGCTTTTTTGTCTAATATCAGTATAGTCACCCCAGCTTTTCCATGCTTTTACCTTTAACCACTCTGTCATTATATTTAAAGTGTGTTTTAGATCATAAATAGTGGGTTCTGCTTCTTTATCTCCTCTAACTTTTTATTTATATGTTGTTTTTAATTTATACTTAACCTAAATATTGATGTTTGGTATACAAGTTGCCATATTCCTATTTTTTCCCATTTGTTTTCTGTTCTCTTTCCCCTCTTTTAGTGTTTATTTTATGTTCTCTTTTAACTTACTGGCTATACATTATTATGTGACCCTCTCCCCACACCAGTGGTTACTCTCCAGTTTACACCATACATTTTTTTTTTTTTTTTTTTACTTATTTCAGGCTGCATTCAAGTAAAATTGAGCCACTTCATACAAAGTGTAAGAACTTTACAACAATATACTTTAATTTCCCCCTCCCATCCTTGGAGTTGCTATAAAATACTTAATTCTGCAATTGCTATAGACCAGGCAATATGTTATTACTAGAGGCCCAGTGCACAAAATTCATGCACAGGGGGGTGGTGCCCTCAGCCCAGCCTGCACCCTCTCCATCTGGGACCCCTCGAAGGATGTCCGAATCCTGTTTAGGCCCGATTCCAATCCAGGACTGCTGGCACCCAACTGCTCGCCTACCTGCCTTCCTGATTGCCCCTAACTGCTTCTGCCTACCAGCCTGATCACCCCCTAACCACTCCCATGCCAGCCTGATTGATGTCTAACTGCTCCCTTGCCATCCTGTTTGCCCCCAACTTCCCTCTTCTGCAGGCCTGGTCACCCCTAACTGCCCTCCCCTGCAGGGTTGATCGCTCCCAACTGCCCTCCCTTGAAGGCCTGGTCCCTCTAACTGCCCTCCCTTGCAGGCCTGGTGCCTCCCAACTGCCCTCCTCTGCTGGCCATCTTGTGGTGGCCATCTTGTGTCCATATGGGGGCAGAATCTTTGACCACATGGGGGCAGCCATCTTGTGTGTTGGAGTGATGGTCAATCTGCATATTATTCTTTTATTAAATAGGATAGAGGCCTGGTGCATGAGTGGGGGCCAGCTGGTTTGCCCTGAAAGGTGTCCCGGATCAGGGTGGGTGTTCCCTTGGGGCATGGGGTGGCCTGGGTGAGGGGCCTGTGGTGGTTTGCAGGCTGGCCATGCCCCCTGGCGACCCAAGCTGAGGCCCTGGTATCTGGAATTTATTTACCTTCTGCAATTGAAACTTTGTAGCCTGGAGCGGAGCCAAGCCTACTGCTCGCTCTGTGGTGGCAGCCATTTCTGTTGGAATTTATGTATCTCCTATAATTGAAACTTTGTAGCCTGGAGTGAAGACCTGAGCTGGCCAGGGCTGCAGAAGCTTGGCTTCCTCCATCGCCCGGGGCAACCCTAGCCTCCTGCTCTCTCTAGCTCCGTGGCTGACACCATTTCTGTTGGAAATTATTTACCTTCTATAATTGAAACTTTGTACCCTTGAGTGGAGGCCTGGTCCAGGCAGGGTGTATGGAAAGCTTGGCTTCCTCCATTGCCAGGGAAACCCAAGCCTCCCTCCTGCTCTCTGAAGCCGCAGCCATCTTGGTTGGGGTTAATTTGCATGCTTGATCTGATTGGCTGGTGGGCATGGCTGGTGGGCGTGGCTTGTGGGTGTAGCGGAGTGATGGTTAATTTGCATATTACTATTTTATTAGATAGGATTCTTATTTTATATATCCATCTCTCTTTAAAAATATCGAAAAGAATTATATATAATACTAATGGCCAGGTGCACGAATTTGTGCACATTGAAAATGAATTCATTAGAAGAAATGTTTTAATATTGCTATTTGCCCCACCCCCCGAACTCTGTCCCCTCCCTCTGCCTGCTCGCACCTGCCTTGGCTGGCCTGGTGCCGCCCACCCCAATCGCCGATCCCTCCCTCTTTCTGTTGGCACCTGCCTTGGCTGGCCGTGCACCGCCTGCTTGCTGGTCCCATCGCCTCAATCACTGTCCCCTCCCTCTGCCTGCTGGCAGCTGCCTAGGCTGGCTTGGTGCTGCCCACTCCCTAGACCCGTCCCCCGCCGCTGACTGGTCATTCAGCTGTTTGATCAATTTGCATATTACCCTTTTATTATATAGGATATCTTACCTAATAATAAACAAACATTTAAATTGACTGTACCTCTGCTACACCCACAGCTAATCAGAGTGAGTATGCAAATTAACCCAACAAAGAATGCTGTTAATTTGCATACATAGGTGCCCGGCGGACTGGGTCCCAGGAACTTTCTTAGCACCCAGGTCACTCCAAGGTAGGCCCCAAGTGGGCCCTGAGCAACCTGGGAAGGGCCTGTGCCAGGGGGCTCCTGGGCAGGGGCGGAGCCAGCAATTGGAAGGAGCTGGGGGGCCCCTGCCCAGGCCCCAAGGCTTTAGGCCTTTGCAGAGGCAGAGCTGGTGATCGGAGGCGAGCGGCAATTGGTGTGAACTACAGAGGAAACACCTTTTCTGACCACTCATTGGCTAAGCTCCCTGTATGCTACTGGAAATATTCTTAGTAACTTGGGTATAAGAATCCAAAAAGGTGATCTAGGGTATTTCCACCACACTCCTGGAGAAAAAAACAAAGGTCTGCTGCTGGAGGGCTAAGAAATGTCATATCCTGCCCTAGCTGGTTTGGCTCAGTGGATAATGCCTCGGCCTGCTGACAACAGGGTCTGAGTTCAATTCTGATCAAGGGCATATACCTAGGTTGTAGGCTCCTCCCTGGCTGGGGCCCAGGTCAGGGCTCATGCAGGAAGCAACCAATCTAAGTGTCCCTCTCACATTGATGTTTCTCTCTGCCTCTCCCTCTCTCTTCCACACTCTAAAAATCAATGGAAACATAACCTCAGGTGAGGATAAAAAAAAAGAAAGAAAGAAAGAAATGTCATATCCTGTGAAAGACACATCTTGAAAATGCATAAAGAAATTTGAAATTTTTTCATGGTGAAGGGACTGGAGTCCATGTTGATGAAAACACCTTGGTGGCTGTGGTGGCTGGTAGTGGCTGCAGCAGCGGGATGATGGGGCTGGTGCCTTCCCCTGCTCAGCCCGGTCACCTCCCACAAAGGGAGGCCTGACTGCAGCTTAGTCCCGCTCCACAATGGGGAGCAGGCCTAAGCCGTCAGTAGGACACCCCTGAGGACTCCCAGTATGTGAGAGGGGGCAGGCTGGGCTTAGGGACTGCCCCCTGACCCAGTGCACAAATTTCGTGCACTCAGACCTTAGTGTGTGTGTGTGTGTGTGTGTGTGTGTGTGTGTGTGTGTGTGTGTATGGATCTGAATTTGAACCTGGTCACTTTTCCCTTTAGACTAAGGATGTGTTTTAACAATTCTTACAAGCATAAGTCTGTTGGTAACTATTTTCCCATTTTTTTGTTCTTGCTTTATTTTTCCTTCATTTTGAAGAATGTTTTTACTACACAGTGCCTTCCCCCCCCCCTCTTACTTGTCTTACATCTCTTTAATGGTACAATTCTATAGACTTGTGGCTCACATTGTTTCTGGTAAGTCGTTCTTATATTTATTTTCCTGTATGGGTAATTTCTTTTTTCCCTCAGAGAGAGCTTGTAAGAGTTTTTACTTTACCATTGGTTTTAAGCAATTTGATTATGACATGCTTAAGTAGAATTATATTTGTGTTTATCTTACTTGTGTTGCTTAAGTTTTTTGGATTTGTAGACAGTTATTTCTGATTAAATCTTGACATTTTTTTACCATTTAAAAAAATTAAATATTTTCCTCCTTCCCTACCTCAAAAAAAGAATAATCCAAAACAAAAACTGGGACTTCAATTTACATATGTTAGATAGCTTGATATTATTTCACAAGTCACTGAATCTTTAGTCTTTTGATTTAGTCTGTCTTTTTTTAAACTTGCTGTCATTTGTGTTGGTCCTAACAATTTGATTTTAAATTTACTGATCTTTTCTTCTGCAGTTTCTAATCTATTATTAAGCCCTCCCAGTAAGTGTTCCATGGTGGGTATTGCATTTAAAAAAATGTATTTGAATATATTTATAATAATAAAAGCACAATATGCTAATTAGACCAGATGTTCTTCCAGACATCCTTCCGGACGACCTTCTGGACAAAGCTGGGGTTGTGAGGGAAGCCTGGGTCCCAGGTGCCAGAGGGAAGCCAGTGCCAGCAGCCGGGGGAAGGAAGGCCTACTCTTGCATGAATTTCGTGCACCAGGCCTCTAGAGTGTGTGTATACTTTAAAGAAATACCCCCCCAAAAAATCCAAATGTGCAGCCATATAACAGTCACAAGGTTTGGCCCCTAATCAAAAATACTTAAAGTGTGAAGAAGCATAAAATCTAACACATAGCCAGGAGATAAATAAGAAACACTCCAATTGAGAAAGTCTATAGAATTGCACCATTAAAGAGATGCAACACACACTAGAGGCCTGGTGCACGAAATTAGTGCATAGGTAGGGTCCCTAAGCCTGGCTGGCGATCCCAATTGGGGCCTTCCGGTTGCTGACCAGGGCCTTCTTTCCCGGGCTGCAGGCTTCAGGTCAGGGCCTTCCTTCATTCCACACAGCCCCCTGGTGGTAAGTGCATGTCATAGAAGCAAAGGAACTCCCATTCTCTGGGTCAAACTCCCAACGGGACACTTTGCATATTAGCCATTTATATATATATATGTATATATTTATATATATATATTTCTACTGATTTTGTCTATCTTTAACTTAAAACCCTTAAATTTATTTATAATATTTTAAAAGTATTTGTCAACTAGTATCATCTTTTTTTTTTCTTTTTTTGTTTATTGAATTTCTTGGGGTGACATTGGTTAATATAAGTATATAGTTTTCAGGTGTACAGTTCTATAATACATCATCTTTATATTGTGTATACCACCCCAAGTAGAGTCTTCTTCCATCACCATTAATTTTACCATCTTTCTCATTTGGAAGTGAATTTATTCATGAATACCAAGCAGTCCTTCATTTTGTTATTTCCTAATAATGTTTCTTTACCTGGCCTTATTGAGTTTTACCCTGTGCATGCACAGCTTAGTACACATCTGAAATCTCAATGGGACTTTTGTGTAGATACCTGGAGCTCTTTCTGTGTGAAGTCCCTCCTTTCCTGTACTCTGCCCTGCGAACACCAGCAGCCACAGTCTCCTCAAGCTCTGATATCTGGCTTTTCAGCTGAACACCCTAGGATGCTCCTTTATCTCCTGGAAAGTGTTTCTAGGCAGAAAATTTGGTCAATCTTAAGACTCATCTTTTTTGTTTACTTACTTCAGGTTTCACAATATTACACCTCCTCAAAAAATAGTTGGAGAGCTAATCCTGTACATGTAATTCCATCATGGCTGAAAGTGTATATCATCTAGGCAGCTAAATGCAGGACTTCACATTTAATCCTAGTAATTTTCAACCTTATACTTTGAAATACTTCTTTTCAACAAGTCCACATTAGTTGACTGTTGATGATATCATTAGTTAACTCTAAGCTCTTTATTGGCTACATATTTCCAAGTGTCCACCTTATTTCTTCCAGTTAAAAACAGGCCCATGAACAGTGGCAAAGCTAAATACTAAAATAAATGCTACAACTTCTTTTGATTGTGTGGATTTTGTGGGCCAATTGCCTAAGTCTAAATTTTGGACCCCACCTAATAGCTTATGACCTTGGATTTTTTAACCTAACTTTTTTTTCTCTGTAAAAAGGGAATAATTTAACACCCAGCACATGTGAGGAATAAAATAGTTGATATATATGCTATATATACACACTACATATGATAAAGTGCATAGAAGAGTGTCTGCTATACACACTTTATTACTATTGTTAATTCTAACCCAAACTATAAGCTAGCCATATTTTGACCTCTTATCTACCTGTCTAATTTTGACTTAGTTTGTTTTTCTGCATATCCTATATGTTTTACAGAAACAGTTCTTTACGACTTAGGTCTAAACCCCTATTTTTGTGAATCTTCCTCACAAGTGTATCTGATGCATGACCTCATCAAGGCTGTAGTCCAGAGGGCTTTATATTTCTCTTCCAAATTATTTATTAGCATATGTAATCAAAGAGGATCAGGAATTTAACTTTGTGGAATGCCACAATAAGCTAGCACATTGGTCATTGGAAGATTTTATGTATTTACTTGGAAAGGTTTTTCAAAATAACTCTGTCCATATCCTTTCTTATTCTTTCATCTTCATACTCCTCATCCACCCCACAAAGTGGCCATAGGGTGTGTGATTTTGGAAAGTATGCTTATGTGTTTCTGATATGCATTCCCCATTCTCCACAGTGTAAGAACTATAGCAGCAGAGGTCTTTCTCCAGCTTGACATTTTTTCAGTACTAGGACTCAATATGTTTATTTACCTTACTGTTTTTTTCACTTAGATCTCATTTTATTTCTATTTTTGTCTGCAAAAATATCACATGACAAAAAAATGTTAAATTTCTTGCTGATACCCCAGTATACAATATCTGTAGCATCATTTCTGTCTACCAACTAACTAAAATTATGACATGGAGAATAATAGGACATTTAGATTCTTTGATAATGAGTTCATCCTGTATTTTGGACATCAGCCCCTTCTTTCTAGTATTCAGAAATCATACTATATTTTAACAATATACTAAGATTTTTGTGTAAGGTTTTACCTGTTTATAAAACTGCTGAATGCATATTGTCTCTGCTTATTCAGATCTGATTTAGTTATGTTCTTTGCTTACCATGCTTTCTCTTTTACAGAGTATAGCAACTCTGTATCAGGAAACTAACATATTAATATTGTAAAATTATGAAATTTTAAGCAGTGTTGATTTCTAAATCTTCAACATTTTTCTATGCAGATATTTCTTATTTATGAGAGGAAACAATTTGGAGAATCAGTAAATTGGCACACTTCACCGTGTAAGGCATTAATTATGATAACATATCTCATTTATAACATTACATATAATGTTAACATAACCAAATAGATTTTATACTAAACAACTTAAAAACATGTTTTATTGCAGAATTGAAGTACTTTACATCTTATACTTTAGGTCAATATAATTTAGTATCTATTATTATTTGCTTACTATTTTTAAAAAGGTAAAGTATTTTTTTCTAATGCATTCTTTTTTTCTTTATTGCTGAAAGAATTACAGATGTCCCCTTTGTTTGTTTGTTTTTCCATATTGACCCTCTCCACCCCATCATTGTGGTGATGAAGTTTTTTCCCCAGGTAGTGATTTAAAACGTAATATGTTTATAGTTGTTTTCTATGCAAAACAATGATTTTAGTTCTATTTGACAATGCACATTTATTTGGATATAGAAATGCAGAGAGATGCAAGATACAGTTCTCCCTTATAAATAGATTTAGTAACAAATAGATTTCAAATGTTTGTATTTTCTACATTTGATAATTTCTCAAGTATGTGAATCTTTATACTTAAGTATCTTCTAAAATAACAAAAGGTACTAATTTTTAATAACTAGTTTAATCAGTATGTATGAGTGTTTTTTAAAATACAAAATACATTTTAATTTCTTGGTATCTGTGGAATGTCTATAAGGATAATTCTAGAGCTTTTAGTAGTATAGATAGTGTTTTAGTACACTTAAATAAGAGCTCCCCCAAATATAAAAGGTCTAATTTAAATTATTAGAATTTTTTAACATAGAAGGTAATTGATTTGTGAAATTTAGTGTAAATAACATTCAAAGAATAGCAGAGTGTAAGTTTCTGTTTGAGACATCTTATTTGTGGAGCAACAGCTGACAGCTGATTTGGAACAGTGAGATTGGCACCACAGCCCATTGTCAGCCCATTCTCAGTGTGATGCCATTGCCCTATTTTGAAGGATGATCCTCAGTGCCCTGGTTTTCCTATTAACCCACTTAGTGCCACACTGCTCACTTGTCCATATTTGGGCTAACTGCTGTGTCTTGTCCTCTTTCATATAGAATCTTACAGGCTTTCAATGGAAGCTCTTCATTTAGGATATCGGTACCTTAGGAGGGGAGCGCCTTAGAAAACTGAAGTACTGTTATGTTTTCTCACCTTCCCGGATAAAACATGCTGTTTGGATAAAAGCTGAAAATGTTTCAAGGAAATAGTCCTAGATAAAAATAGACAAATACATGAAGTCAACCTGAAGAAACCTTTTCAAATGGTTCATAAAACCATATGACATTATTTTATACTTTAAAAATGGAACATTTTTTTAAAAACATATTTTATTGATTTTTTACAGAGAGGAAGAGAGAGGGATAGAGAGTTAGAAACATCGATGAGAGAGAATCATCGATCAGCTGCCTCTTGCACACCCCCTACTGGGGATGTGCCCGCAACCAAGGTACATGCCCTTGACCGGAATCGAACCTGGGACCCTTGAGTCCACAGGCCGACGCTCTATCCACTGAGCCAAACCGGTTTCGGCAAAAATGGAACATTTTGAAGGGTAAACACGTGCCAGGCTATCTAGGGCAAAAGTCCTCATGCTTGTGAAAGGAACACTTGTAGACAAGTATCTTGTTTATAAACACAATGTTTTGCGAACATAAAGGGAATTTGTATAGCTAGTGTACATCAAACTTAGAGTATATTAACATTTAATATAGAACTTTGCCAACTGTTCTTTGCTAGATTCAGAAATGGATAATAGTCCAGCAACACAGTGATCCATGTCTATAAGAAAGTATTAGTATTTGAACAAAACACTACAAAATTAAGATTGACAGATTTAAAAATATATTTTAAGGCCAGAAATCTGAATTGCATACAACCAAAATTAATGTATACTTAGCCATCAGCATATAGTTTAATGTAGGTTCTCATAACAGCTCTAAACTTCTCTTTTACTGTGAAATCAATTTCCACTCTCTAAAACAGAAATTGGCACACTACGCCCATTGCTTGCTTTTGGAAATGTTTTATTCGAACATAACCATGCCCTTATTTACTTATCGTCTCTGACTGCTTTCATGATGCAACAACTGAGTTGAGTAGTTGTATTAGAGACCACATGTCCCCATAAGAATAGTTACTATCTGCCTGTACAGAACAATTTAGATAACTTCTGGTCTAAATCTTAAAACCATATCTCTTGAAGCTCAAATTTATTATAGTCTACAGAGAATGAGTATTATACAAGATTTATGTTCAATATTGTAGATAAATAGTGTACCTGAGTTTTGTAAAAAACCTGTGGTATGTTTGGGGGGAAAAAATGATACTACAGTTGAATAGGAATTAAATATTCCTGTCTCCTCCTCTTAAGAATTAGTAATATTTCAGAATATTTCCAATCTGAATATTTATTCAATAAACTGACCACTTTACTTTTTTTAATCTAATATTTACTAAATTTTTGTGATCTCTCCTCCCACCAAAACCACTTTTAAAATATTTTGTAGGTTATTAATGTTCTCCAGAAGAAAGTGATAAAAATTCTATTCTAAAAAATATGTAATACTACAGAGAATAGACCGACAGCTATCAGAGGGGAGAGGGTTGTGGGGCTGGGTAATACAACAACAACACCCAAAACAACAACAAAAAACTAAAGGGATTAAGCAAAACAACAACAACAAAAAACATAACAGAAACAAAACCTCATAGATAATAGTATAATGATTACCAGTGGGAAAGCGGGTGAGGGGAAAGGGATGTAAATGGTAGTGGAAGGAAGTTTGACTTGGGATGGTGAACACACAATAAAATATACAGGTGATATATTATAGAAATGTACACCTGAAACCTATATAATTTTATTAACCAATGTCACCGAAATAAATTCAATAAAAATAAAAAATATGTAATTTTAAAATGTGAAGACATAAAAGTTAAAGGAGCCTAAATGAATTAATATAATAATATATTGTAGATTTTAATGATCCATATAGTTTATTTAATACAACTGCTAATCTTAGCAGAAGTTTGCAAAATAATAAACTCAATAAATCAAGCGTGCTATTCTATTTTACTGTACAGATGATGGCTAATTATGAGTACCTCAAAGTTTAACAAAATGCTTTTAGTAGACTGTGTATGTGTACTGGCTTCACTCACTGTAGGTGAGAGGAAGCATTATACCATGATAAATAATGAAATAATTTGATTCTTCACATTGCATTAAATCAGTTAGTGCTATAATTAATTTTAATAGAATATGTACCGTTCCCTAACTACCTCCAGATTACTTTAGGACTAAGCATTGAATGCATTCTCTGTATGATTTGTTATTTTAGAAGTAATATAAATTTAATTATGCAGATAATCCAAGTAGATTTTTATTTTTCCTCTGGGATATCACTTTCATTTCAATGGTTTTAATGCTTCTTATCGCTATTTGTGTATATAATTAATTGAATCTAGAATGATGCTTTTAATACTGTGTGATGGAATACATTTAGTAAGAGAGTTGGCATCCATGTATTGGTCAAAATTATTATTTAATTTGATAATCCATGATGAGCGTACATTAAAAAAGACAAGGCATTTACTTACGTTTAGCATTTTATTTTAAATGTAGCCACTCTTTTATGGATTGCCAGTTATTTAAAACATTTTTTTTCAAATTAATTCATTCAATAAACAAATTTTTATTGATAATTTACGATGTATTCTTTTAGAATATAAATTCCACAGGGCCAAAGATTTTGCTTTGTGTCCCTATTCCCTGGCATAGAGTAGCTATCCAAAACTATACATTAAATCAATAATTGGTTCTAAAACACTAGAGATTCATCAGCATAACATGAAACAGCCTCAGTGTTCTCACTGCTTAGAGAGTAAAGACTTTTGTAGCACTGTATAGAAAACTCACAATCGAGGTAAATATAAAGGCTATAAGATCAGTTAGGATGAAAACCAACATTTTAGGAGCAAAGGCAGGCAAGGCTACCTTGCAAACACTAACTTACTTTCTAATTCTATTGATTTCTCTATTTCTGAGATGGTACATAAATAAAATAATATAATGATATAATGAATATATAAATAATATAATATGTTGTCTTGTATAACTAGTTTATTTCACTTAATATAATATTTTCAAGATTTCTTGTGGTGGCATGTATCAGTGCTTCATTCCTTTTTATGGCCAAGTAATTTTCCGTAAGTGACTATTTGTTTTATCACCCATTACTTACATATCCCCATGTCTTATGTAAAAATTCTGATTTTTGTGTGTTTCATATTCTATATTTTGGCATAAAAAACCCTGAACCCAATGTCTAGTTCCTCAATACCCTGCTAACTTGAGAATTACTTAAGGATGACTAGTAACCCCTTCTGTTCTGCTTTCTATATAGGTCTGAGTTTACCATTAAATATCAAAGGTTTCATTCTTTTTTAGAATTCAGTTAAAGCCTTTAGACTTTAGCTTCAGACAGATATATTCTCCCTTTTGTTTTGTAGGAAACATTTTTTTTTCTTCCCTAGAGCCAGTGTTTTGATGTCACAAAGTATGATCCTGACAAGCAAAGCCTGCTCTTTGACATGACCTCTGGACCCTCCCGAGCCCTTCTCCTAGCCTCCTATTTTTCAAAGAGTTAAAGTTCAGTTTCCAGCCTAAGACTTAGTACATTCTAGAGTCACATTCTCAAGATACAATACAAAGTTTTAGTCACAGTTATCTTATTTACACGAATATAAATAGATAAAAATTTATTCATTTCCTCAGGTTACCCTTCACTCTGGATGTTAGAAAGGACCTACTATCTATATCTTCTTGGACCTAAATATTGACTACCAAGTGTGATCTTTGCCAGTAATTAGAGGATTTAAAAAATAAAATAAAATGCCATTGACACAAATGCAACCCATATTATCTTGAAGTGAGTGTAAAAATACCTAATATAGCCTAGCAAAATTTCAACTAGCACACTATCTTTATTTCAGTAATTTATATTTCATAGTTCCTGTATTATGCTTAAAATGCTCTTACTCTAATTAGCTTGTGGTCAACAGTATCTTTCATTAAAATATTGATAATCTGTTTCTTGCAGCATTTCATTCAGTGTGTTTATGGTTCTAGGATAATTTTCCTAATGAACACAGTGATGAAAAATATTATTAAGCAGTAGTAAAATAGAATAACCATTAGGGAAGAAAGGTTATGTTTTCTTTTTAGTAAAAGAATGATCTGTGATTAGAATATAGTATTAAAACTATCAATAAGTTAAGGAGTATATCTTTGAAATTCTATCAACAGCAAATATCTGATCTTGTGATTTAGAGGTAGAGTCTATGATAAAGGACATACAATTATCCTAAAAAATGACCAATCTATTAATAAACATAAAAAATGACCAATCCATTAATAAACATAAAAAATGACCAATCCATTAATAAACAGTTCATGCTGCCACAATAATAGTGATAACACAAAATCAAATCGCTATGAATAATGTATAAAATTATCTGAAAAAAACATACTGTCATTTTTGTGTGTCTACAATGATTATGAAATTCATTTTTAAGGGTAGGAGAAGAAATCAGTCAGGTTCATTCCTCACAGTCTTGCCTTTTGCATATGTTTAAATGAATGGCATTTACTTACAAATGAGGAAAGTGAGGTCTGCAGAGTTTTTAATGAACTTGTCCAAGAAGACAGTTTCTAAGTGACAGATCTGTCATTGAACCCATGTATTCCAAACCCAGAACATAGTGCTTTTAGCTACCGCAATTTGTTACTTCTATATGAGTCAATGCACACTTGCTCAATGAAAGAATCCATCACCTCATCATATATAACATTTAGACTTACGTATTTAATATATAATTGTAGTGTCTTTTATTTCCACTTAATATGTATAGTTAACACTACTTAGGAACACTAAAACTGTGATCTCCAAACTACTTTTGTGATTATACCATTTGTTTAAAAATGTTTGACCAAGTATCCTCAATATATGTATATTTATTAACCTAAATAAATAAATAAATAAAGAAATAAATATATTATATTCTATTACATTAAAGTGTTATTCCTATAAGATTGCTATTTTACTATTGTATTAACCTATTATGTAAACACAAACTCTCCCAGTTTATTTATTCATTTTTTATTTTATTTTTTAGCCAGAATCTAGTGGAGCATCTTAAATAACCACTGAGTTGTATTCAACTTTGGAGACTACTTAATAGAATGTAATAACCTTTCAAAAGGGTGTTAACCTAGATAACTTTATTCTCTCATATCATCTCTCCCCACACACACAAAGTCAGAGACAAATTAGGTAATTTTAAATAAAGAAAATTATTCTATATTCAGAAGATAAGGCCTATATTCTCATGAAATAAGAATTTTGAAAATAATGAATTTCTAAACACTCCTTTGCTCTTGCTTTCTCTCCCCACAGAACACCTACACATTTTCAAATAAAATATGTACTCTTTGATGTAATTCTCAAAAGCATGAATATATAATTTATTTACCTAATGATTTTCTGAATTCTACTTGTCTAATATTGATTCCTCCCCTCTATTCCTGACACAACATCAACCAATAGGGTTTCCTATTGTTGCTGAAACTGTGCACTTGCATCATCGATCATGTCTAGAAGAGCTAGCTCAGCTTTGGAATAAAAACCAATAGCATGCTATGAAAATAGAGATACGACAGCTTAGAAGACTGATTCTAAATAATAGAGCTGCTTACAGAGTTTTATATTTTAAAACTTTAAATTTGTCTCTTAAAGTTTTAAAATATAATTTTCAATTCACCAGAGTTGGCGAGAATATCACAAAAACACTCTATGTACTATTTCAGGCATACATTTTCTGTGAATTATTTGAGAGCTAATTGCCTTAATCTGACAGTAAGTTAAAGACTTCAGCATTTTATCCTACGTATTTCCGTGTGTATTTACTAAAATCAAGGACGTTATTTTATATAACTACAGTTCAGTGATTAAAATCAGTAAGTTTCATGTTAATATAATACTCTTGTTCCAACCCACTGACCCTATTCAAATTTTGACAATTGTCCTAAAAACGTCTTTTGTAGCTAACTCTCCATTGCAAATAAACTTTTGAGGGGAATGTCAGCCTTTTAAAAATGTTTTTGTTTTTTCAAGATCTTGACATTTTGTAAGAGTACAAGCTGATTCTTCTGTAAAATATCCCTCAATTTGCCTTTCTGTACAGTGTCTTCATTTATATATATGCAGGGAAGTTATTGGGATAGAATTCTAAAGCTATGTTTTAAGATATCCAAGAAGTAGACAGGCAGTATGTTCTTTGCTATTCCTGATGAAAAGAAAAAAAAAATAGTGTATATTTGGAGTTATTAACAACTCCATTTTACTTTGGTTCTTATTAAAAGTTGTTAGACATTTTACAAAAACAAACAAATAAACAATAAACTATGATAACTATTTGAGATCCATTGTGTTTTACTCAATGTGTTAAGAAACAGAGACTGGACTTGTGAACACATCTATAAACCGTTAGTTGTATTATCTAATGCTTTCATAGCCTTGAGACCATATTGTAAGGCACTCATTCCTCTTCTTCATCAAGCACTGGAGAGATGTTCATTCTCACAAAGTGCCATACTGTACATAAATTCAGCAAGGTTTCTCAGTAGCTTTCCTTTGGCAAATTGAAATAGAGTAATTGAAAGAGAGGGTAATATATTAAGGGTGTGTTTCCTCAGGGAGTCCCAGATCCAAACAATAGCCCTGAATCTATAGGAAACTTTCATTTCTGTGAGTTAAAAATTTAATATGACTATATGCCTGGGATGAAATTCTGCAAAGATCAAGAAAGAACCACAGATGCCTCCTCCATTTAATCTTGTTTGGTATAAATTACTGATTTCTGCATAACTTTTGGTTGACCATCATGATAATCACTCCCAAACCCATCTCTAAAAAAACAGGCCACTGTTTCTATATATTGTAAGTTGCACAATAATAATACCTGCCAGCCTCATACTAAACTTTTCTGTGTTATACTATATTTTATGGGCAATTAAATGGCAGTTTGAATCAATCCTTGACCCCTGACTCCTAAGAAATATATGAACAGTTTCCTTTCTAGTTCTTTTTTTTTTTACTTTGTATATTACCAAGTATTGGAACAAAGCAGGCATGGTTTTAATTTTCACCTGCCAAAATGGTTAAAATCAATCTTGCTGTATTAAGTAAACAACTCTGCATGGATGGGGCAAATTTTGTTTGTTGATGAATAGCACTGGAATCTTGCAGTTAAATCATAACATAAAACCCATATATCTGACAAATATCTTTTCTTTCATGACCATCTTCCTAGGCAATTGCATATAACATGAAGATGAATATTTCTTATGACCTTACGTGTACAGAGTAAGACACAATGGTGATCCAAAGTAGTTTATCTTCAGTAAAGTGTTAGAAAACACTCCTTAGAATAGGCTGCTTTCCAGGACAGATGTGGTCTATTAGTTAATCCAAGCCACACTCTCTTTGGTCATTTATTCAGTCAACAAACGCTTATTTATTACCTATACTGTACTGTACAAGATGTGATCCAAGACACCAGAAAAATAAAGATGGATTAAGACATATTGGTGCCTTCAGGGGAGTGACAGTTTAATTAGGAAGGATGACATATCAGCAGACTAGCAGAACACAGTGTGATAAATGCACAGATTCCCCGATTTGGGAAGTAATATCCTCTTTATAACTTTCTCCTCCTCCCAGTCTAGGTTGGAGGGTCTTTCCCTGCATGCCCATATGATTAGGTGTTTGTTTGCATCATGGTGCTTACCACACTGCATTAAAGCTTGAAAACTTGCTAGTCAGGTGATTTTGACAGAGAGAGACCACTGAGTCATTTTTCTCTTTTTAAAATGAGGACAATTTATCCACTCATTATCAAATGAAAAAAATATATATCTGTACTACATAATGTTTTAGTTGCAATGTTGTATTTTTGATATCACCTTACTCAAAGGGTTACTGTGGTGACTAAATGAGATAAATTGTATACAGCAGACATAAACTCTTAATAAATATTGGCAATATAATCATTATTACTGCATTTCAGTGACAACTGCATCTTTAGTGGTTCTGGATATTTTTCAAGTCTATTCTAAGTATGTTTTTTTCAAATCTATGTAACATTTTTTTTTTCTTTTCTTTCTTATGAAAACCTTCCTATCTTAAAGAGGCTTAGATAAAGCTCAGGTAGATGAAGAGGTCTACTTATTTTGAGAGTTTAATAATATTTAACTATTGAACCTTTGACCATTTTAGACTGAAGCCCAGCTCATCACCTGATACACAGTAGGAGGTTAATACATACTTTTCAAATGGACTTGACTTGATTTAATGTGAAGGTCAATATTTTCAAGTTAAGGAACATTAAGCCATGCATTTAATAATGCTTTTTTGATGTATGCTATTCTCTCTGTCATCTACAGGAATATCCCCTTCTGAAAGGAGGAGCAGCCATTAAATTCTTAGCCTACCCAAAATTGGATAAATCGAATTTATTTTTTACCTCCACATAGGAAGACTTTCATTTTGGAAGTTAACTCCTTTGGGTTACTGACGGTGTTAAGTCCCTGAACTTTGAAGTGTTCATATAAGTTTGTAAGTGCATATCAAGAAAGGAACACCTGAAATAAATATTTATAATAAATTTATTTATTTTAAAGTATTGCGTTGAAGCAATTGCCTTCTGCATACCAAGTTATACCTCATAATACCACTTGAAGAACTTTGATTTAAGAAGTATTTCAGTGTCTGATTCTTACTCTCTTAATAGATTCACATATCTTAGGTATTGCAATCTTGATTAAAAAAATACAACATTTGATAAGTGATGTTTAGTTCATTAAAAAAAGACAATGTGTAAATGCTATATCTTTTTTTTATTGAGAGATGCATCACTAACCTTTTATTACCTTCTTTTCTTCTGGATAATACTTCTTCAGTAGGAATTTCCACTGGGACCTACAGTTATTAGACTAGGTTGAATGAAGCAAGCACCACCAAATAGATTTTTTTCTTGCACTAAATCCCAAAGCAACTGTTGTCATGCACCAGAGGAGCCAGAAATCCAGGCCCGTGATTACATTTATTGACTGCATTTGAGATCTGCCTTGCATTTAAAAAAAAAAGAAAAAGAAAAATATAATATCTTGCCATCCAGTGTCATTTTCATATCACCCTGTTATTAATGAGTGGCCTCTACTTTCTGGAGAAACCTCAATTGTTTATTTAGACCAGTTCAGCATTTGTATTGTATTTGAGCCACTTCTGACTTGCAGTCCTGCCTGGCTTAACTCCCTGAACTTTGAAGTGTTCATATACATTTGTAAGTGCCTAGAAAGAAGGAAAAGTAATCATGGAATTTGATGAGGCCAAAATGGAAACATATATGTAAAAGTTACTGATGTCTCAACACTAGGGAGTTACTTGGAACCTAAAATGTCAGAAATTCTCCATTGCTCTAAGTAGCCACCTCTGTGTACCAGTGTTAAAATTTTCTATATATTCTATGAAAAAGATGAAAAATTTTGCTTTAAATTGTGGACTAATGAATCCTGTCCTAGTCAGATGCATTTTTGGTTTCTTTTCTTAAAAATATTTCCTCACTATGCTAGTTATTTTTTTGAAGTTGTCATAATAAAACGATCAATTTTATAGAAGATTTATATTTAAAAATAGAATATGCACGTTTACAAATACATAAGTAAAGAACTATATCTCATACATATCTCATTCTGAGATTGAACTGGTTTGACTTGGAGTAGAAATACATTGTGTGTAACACTTTTTTAGGGCATAGCTATTTTAGCTATTTCTTGGTATAGTTTATGGCATTCTAAGTTTAAAGGTCCAGTAGAAAATTATGAGTATTTAAGGCATATCACTTGATAATGTAGCTTGTTTGGTGGCAGATATTATAAAACCTAATTCAAATATGCTTCTCATAGAATGACTTCTCTTTCTTACCTAAACGTGCCGAATATGTATCCTATGATTTCTGAACATGTGTAATCATACTGCTACATTTATTTGAATTAATATGTTGATAGAAAATATATTTTTTTATTTTTTAATCTTTATTGTTGGAAGTATTACATAAGAACCCTTCTCCCCTCTCCCCATTGACCTCTTATAGCCCTCCCACACCCCAAGCCTCAGGCCTTCACCATCCTATTGTCTGTGTCCATGGGTTGTGCATATATGCATACAAGTTCTTTGGCTGACCTCTTCCCACCCACACACCCACCCTTGCCTTCCCTCTGAGGATTCGCTTGTCTATTTCATGCTTCTATGCTTTGGGACGTATTTTGTTTGTTAGATTCCACATATGAGTGAGATCATGTGATACTTGTCTTCCTCTGACTGGTATTGTATCTTTTTAATACATGTAAAATTTTCAGGTAACAATTTTTAACCTATAGGGGTATGTGTGTGTTTGTGTCTGTGTGTGTGTGTGTGTGTGTGTGTGTGTAAGGCACTGAATGAAAGCCAGTTGGGAAACATAAAACAATGTAATTTACATATTAAATGCAACAAAACTATAAAGCCATAAAAAACAAATTGACAAAATTAATTTAATGTGACAGATGATTATTTTTTAAGAAGGCAAATCATGCTTACATCATAAAAATGAGCTTATTCTTTAGTCAAGCAAACCAATATTTCTTCCTGCCTCCTGTCGTGTCTCCATCAATTCTTTGTGGGAAACTGTCTTGGAGTGAGTGATCATTGCAAATGATCTGCTTTCAATCTTTGAATGTTTCCCACTGCTTACTAGAATGACTCAGATGCCTTAGGTTAGTAAACAAGGTCTTTTTTAGTTGCGTCCTGCTTACCTAAATCTTCATCTATATGATAATAGTTTATAATTATACAGGCAAGTCTATAGTATTTGATCCAGCCATACCATGCTTGGTACTTATAGTCCTCAAAAATGTCATCCTCTTTCTCTCTCTTTAGTGCCTTTCCAACATACAGTTCTCGCCATCACTTGAGTTTATACCAGCTAATGGCCACTTCTATGGTATCCAATTAGAACATCTGAGAAACCTTTTATAATATGCTGCTCCCCCTCATTCTCCAGCTCTGAATAAATGGGCTCCTTCAGAATCCTGTTCGGTCCTCTTTGATGGGACTTACCACTTTGTGATATAAATGGTTGGTTTACTCTATTCTATATAATAAAAGCCCAGCAACCATAATGTGGAATGACCAGGATGACCAGTCAACCAGTCACTATGATGCGCACTGACCACCAGGGGCCAGATGCTCAATGCAAAAGGAGGGGGGAGGTACAGAAAGGCATGGAGGTGCATGCTATGACCCAGGGATCCCAGGAACCCCAAGCCCAGAGCTTACTTTCCAATAAAAAAAAAAAGTAAATTGTAAAAATAAAAGCTGCCACCCTGGGAAGAACATCTTCAGGAGGGAAAGGCCTCCCCAGGCCTCTCCTGGCCCGGCTGGCGCTGCAGGCTCACAGGGACTCACTGGTGACATGCTGGAAGTGCAGCCCCTCCAACTCCAAAGCCGATCAGACCGACATGTGCTTGTAGGGATATGCTCCCCATCCAGATGTAGAGCTGCCCAGCTGCCTCAGCTCTGGCTTCCAGCTACTGGCTTTCTTCCAGCCCCTTCGCATACTACCTGCACTCGGGGGTGTGGCTTTGTGCCCCCCTTACACCCCCCCCAGCCAATAGTGCCGCAGCACAGCCAGAGAGTGGCAGGACACAGCGCTGGCTGGGCATTAATTTGGCTGTGTGACTGACGTACATGTGCAGTTACACTGTATATTTACATTTGTAGGGAAGCAGGGCAGCCTGCTCCTGACACTAGCATCACCTTCTAGGCTAAGAAAGGCCTGCTGATCTCCATGTTTCTCCTCCCATCTGGAATCAAAACCTCTTGGGGATGAATGATCCCAGCGATGGCCCCAACACATGCTTGGTGTCACTGTCACAGACATTCCCAGTCATTACAGCCTGTTCCACAGTCCCCAGTGCCCTGTTCCACCCACTGCCATTCTTCACCTGTCACCCCCTGGGGACCACCTTATGTTATCCTATCTGAAATGTGAGCAAGATCTCAAATGCGCGCCCCCCCCCCCTGTCAATAGCTCCCTTGCCCTACCTTTCTTCCTCTAAAAACCTTGCATTTTAAAAATATATATTTGATTGATTTCAGGGAGGGGAATAGAGATAGAAACAACAATGATGACAGAGCTTCATTGATTGGCAGCCTCCTGCATGCTCCAAACTGGGGATTGAAACCTCCTCTGGCCCTTCCCCCCATCCCTCCCCCAGCCAACAGGCCCCTGTTGGTGGCATGAAACCCAGGGAAGGAGGGGCGAGGGAAGCGGGGAACTGTGGGGTGGTGGGGCGCCAAGGGCAGCGTTGGTGTCTGGTGTCTATTCCTTTTGCACCCGCCTTTGCCACCATCACCTACTCTCCCGACCCCACTGGGAGATTGGCCTGGCCCTGATCGGCCCTGATTGCCCTCCAGGCCTAGGGACCCCAGCCGTGCATGAATTTTGTGCGCCTGGCCTCTAGTTTGTCTATAAACTCTTTGAGAGAAGGACAACATCATATTTATATCCATAGCACCTCGTCAAGAGCCTGATGCTTGTAAATCCTTCCTCATTTTTTTTGAAATTAACAAATGAATGAGCTCAGGTTCATATAAACTTACCTTATGTGCTATTTTCTGGTTTGAGCTTTAATTTTAGTTTAGCTATGTTTGCACTCATATGTGCTGTGTGGTGTCCTCATGACACTCAATGGGAAAGCAGGATGAAAAGTGGTTTGGTGTAAATGAGTTATTCTCCTCAGCTGGTTTCTGTGAGGTTTTCTTTGCTTTTGTTAGTTTGTTAGTTTGTTAATATACTTGTCTTGTTCTCACTCAGTTTTTTGTGCATGCTCCTCACCTCCCTCCATCCTGCCAGACCTATGCTAGGTCTTTTACAGTCTCAGTCTTTCTTTTGAAGATGTGCAGTAGAGGCATCCTGATGAATTGCCCCTTGGAGCTAGATGAACTGTTTGTTTTTGTAGAAGACCAGAAGATGCTTTCATTTTGTTGCCACAAAATGTCAGGTCAGCCCAACTTGTGAGCATACATTTAATCCTCTGAGTAGGTACCAGGTTGATATGCCAACAAATAAAAAATAACAACATTAAAACTTTTGGAACTAAAGTAGATGCCTCATTAGTAAATGAACATTGTATTGATGAGAAAATATAAGGTTTTATATTTTAAATTTTATTTTATTGGTCAATGGACTTTAAGAATTCAGAGAGTCATTAGTATTAATTAAATAAAAGAATAGGAAATATATGGGTTATTTTTTACAAAAGAATAATAAATGTCTACTCAAATAACTAATGATGAGGAATATATTATTTTGTTTGACGTTCTACAAAATTCGGTGAAGAGTAAGTTTTAAAGAACTCATCAGACACCGACTTACTAAAAACAAAAAAATTGGCTGCCACAAAGACTTAGTTTTCCAAAAATCCTAAACTCATTCAATATTAGAACTGAAACAGAATTGAATGCCATCCTATGAATTCATTAATTCTTAACTTCAACAAATACTTGTAAAGTGTCAACCTTGTGCCATATATTCGTTTAGGCCTGGGAATAGCAGTAACAGAAGAGCCTATTGTTTTACTAAGTACAGGCTCCCTCAGCCTTGGTGGTCATGCATTTAATTATATGTTCTGTAGGGTCATGCATTTAATTATTTATGTATTCTCAAACCATTTGGGGGAATTGATGATGTACATCAAAATATCTTAATTTGATTTCTGGATCTAGTCTGAATTACATACCATCACAATTCCGCAAATAGGCATCTGTGAGCCATTTTCTGGCAATACTGGAAGTAACACATAGTAGTGGAAACAGTAAGCATTGGCTTTGGAGCAGATGCCTGTGCTCCGATCCTCGTCAATTCTGCCAGGAACTGGTTGTGAGATTCTGGATTGGTGTCTGGACCTCTTCAGGGAATAAAATTAGTTTTTCTCTAAATGTGCTCCCATAGAACTCTGCTTATAGAATCTAGTAATTTGATCATGAAAACTACCCCTTAATTGGTAAGTAACTGCCATTTCATCTTTATTTCCAAACATTTAATGGGCCACAATTTACCAAAGAAGATCTCTTGAAAAAGACATGTGACCCTAAGCCATCCTCCATAAAAGAGCACAGCTAAGTCAAAGTAATATAAAGAGTCAAAAAGTGTATATGTTGACTGAGTCATATAATATTTTAGTGGTTGTGTATGTAAAATAGTAACTAGATTTAAATACTTAACAGGTGGCATGAAACTTTAATATAGAAACAAGAACAATAAGTAATGGTGCATTGAAGAAATGTGTAATACACAACCCTTGGTCCCTGCTTCTGTAAAAGGGTGAGGAAATCTAAGTTTATACTTCTAGATGGAATTTCCTTCCAAGCTACATCTCAAATAAGTAGAAATGGCCTTATATATCAACGACCATCAGCATTTCACTACTATCCATGTGGTGGGATAAATTACTCTGACAACACACATTTCTGGGAATATCATATTTACTGAGAATAGCAATTAATCACTTAAATTTATATTTGAATAAAATGTGTTTCCAGGAAAATATTTTAATTTTATTGTGCCTTTTATAATTCCACTAGGCAAATTAGGTGACTTGCACTAGAAAATGGATATTCAAAAAAGTTATTAAATAAGATTGCAATCTGCACAATCACCTAAATCCAGCTTTCTCCTTTGAGGCTTAAATTTACTGTAACTCATGCATATATAGCTACACACATTTTGATTCATTTTAAGCTCATACAACATGTCTGAATTAGCAATATAAAGTAGTAATCTTCAAGATTTAAAATGCAAGTTTAAGCACCTTTTAAAAATAAAATCCATTTAGAGATCAGTGTTTTGTGTGATAATTTCCTGTGCTTTGATTTATAATGTTATTTCTGTAAGAAGTTATTGTTATAAAATCCTTTTATTATTTAATGTAATAAATAATTATTAGGTGATGCTAAAGGACATGCATAATTTTAAACTGAAAAAAAAAGATGGGGACCATACATACTTTATTGAGCTCATTTTGAGTAAGATATATAACAATACTCTAACTCTCCTCATCACCAGTAAGAATGCCAGAGTGTAAAGTTACTGAGATGAATTGAAGTTTTACATAACATAAAGATTTGCAAATATGGAACTTTGCCATAAATTATTAATGTTATTTAAAAACTGTAGACTTTCAACATGATAATTTCTTATACATAATTAAATGTGCTAATATTTTTTTTCTAATTTATTTTGCATACATTAAATTTTTTCAATCCTAATATTTTAGTAATTTCTTTACACACAGTTTGTTGGAAAAATAACTGACAATAATAAACCTTCATGGAGCACATTCCACATGCTGGTCTATCAGATTCTATACTAAATCACTTGTGATCTTTGTCACATTGAATCTGCCAATAATCTTCTGACAAAAGTACTATACTGTAATTAACATTATTTTAATATTTTAGTGATTTTAAAACCTGAGTACTTGGGGTATATTACCTTATAGGTTGTTACTGATGCTAGAGATTATTTACTCATTTCTTTATTTATTGACATGTATTCTTTTTTAGTAAATACCTGTGAAGGGCCAGACGGTATTATAAGTGCTGCAAATATAGCATGTGCTGAGGAATATTAATGAATAGGACAGACACCAGTTGCCTACTGTCACTGAGTTTATATATTAGTATTGAAAGTCAGGCACCAAATACATAAAAATATAATATGATAATTTCAGGTAGTATAACTACCATGAAGAAAATCAAGCCAAGTAATAGTTGGAGAATAACATAGAAAAGTACCAGGGTGCGGGGGGAGTTACTTGGATGCGTGATGAGGGGTAGATATCCTGAAGAAGTAGCATTAAGGCACACACAGCAAGGGTGCCCAAGGGCCGAGCATTAGAAAAGAACCTGAGTAGGAATGAACTGCCTGTTGTCAACAACAAACAAACCAAAACATTGGCACTGTGACTTAAACTCAGTGAATGAGAGAATTATATGAAATGAGGTCAGAGAGTTCGGCCGGAAGCGAATCAGTCAGCAACTTATAAATTTTAGCTTTAAAGTTTGGATTTAATTTGTTAAGGACAATTATCTAAAACTTGAATTTAAATATTAAACGACTGTGACTTCTAGGATAGAGTATCCTTGTTTGACTATTTTTATTCCTGACTGAAGCACAATATTTAATAACTCTGTAAAGTGAGAAGTTAACTTAGACAAAAGTGATACAATGAGAGTATTTTCTATGCTGTCTAATAAAAAGATGAGACTACTTAGGTAGCTAATTTAGCTAGTTCTGTCTTGCAGATCTTAAAAGGGTGAAAGTCTCCAATTTTTTATTATTCAAAGTATTACATATAACCCTTTTACCCCCTTTAACACCCTTCTCCTTACACCCCTCTCCCAGGCCTACTGCATGGGTTATGCATATATGCATATAAGGTCTTTGGTTAATCTCTTCTTGTCCCCCTCCCTCTGAGATCCCTTAGTCTGTTTCATGCTTCCATATCTCTGGATCTATTTTGTTCATCAGATTCCACATATGAGTTAGATCATGTGATACTTATCTTTCTCTGATTGGCTTATTTTGCTTAGCATAATACTCTCCAGGTCCCCCAATGCTGTCTCAAGGGTAAGAGATCCTTGTTTTTTATAGATGCATAGTATTCTATTGTGTAAATGTATCACAGGAATTTATTTTAACCTATTCATCTACTGAAAGCATGTGTGCTAACCTCCATTACTTTTTGTTTTGGCACAGTTCATTAGTACTAGTATCATTATTATTCATGATGTCTTACTAGTGGGCTGGTGCACGAAATTCGTACACATTAAAAGGGAATTAATTAGAGGAAATATTTTAATATTGCTATTCACGTCCTCTGGCCAGGTGTTGGGCAGGGTGGCAGCCTCACGTCCCCAGCCAAGCACTGGGCAGGGAAGCAGCCTCATGTCCGGGGCCGGCGCAAGTCCCTGCCCACCGATGCTGCGAGTCCCCACCCAACCGCACCTGCCTCGCATGCAGCCTCCTGCTATTCGGTCGTTATGGTGTCATGGCGTGATGACCATTTGCATATTAGCCTTTTATTACTATTATGCTATGTGGCCCAACATTTTGATTATTATGGGTGATAAGTTCCTGGAAATGTAATCATCCAGCCCAGGAGCCTGAATATTTGCTACATTCTGTCAAACTGTCTCCAGAAATGCTGCCCCCTACACTCCGGAGCAGTGCTATCAGGTGTCTGTCTCATCACACCCTCTCCTGTACTGAATATTGTGATTTTTCAAATGTTCCAGGTATCTTTCCTTTGCAGTTACTTGATTACCTTTGAAGATAACTTTTCTCATGTATATTAGTTTATTTATTCTTTAGTTCAAGGTCTTTGCTCAGACATATTCTTCTTTGATTAATCCTATTTCATTTGAGTTCATGGGAAGCAATAGCAGCTTCCATGGAGGAAGGTGGGGGGCTAGATAGGGGAGAGTGGTGCTGGACCAGATGTGGTTGGCAATGGCTCCTGTTAAAGGTTAGATCGGAGTTGAGGGGGATAAGTGAGGTGTTAGGTTCTGAGACTGAAATGTTAGGGTTGAGGGCGCATAGTCAAAGGTCACCATTTGGGAGGTTGGGCCCCTGGGGTCTGGTGGGGGAGGATGAGGGTCGGACATGGGTTTGGTGAGGGATGCAGGAGGGGAGCAGTCTAGTTGTGAAGGGATGTGGGTCTGGGCAGCTCCCCGGATTCAGTCGCCCAGCACTCACTGCCAGCGCTGGGCCCACCGCACTGTTCAGGCCCTGCGACAGCCAGATGGACATGTAGCTTCAGCTCCTGCCATGCTGCAGGGGCTGTGGGGAATTGTGTGGCCCCCAAGCCTTTACCTCCTCACATATGAGCTGGGCATGCCTCCTCCTCAGGGAAACCGCCTGAGCGGCCCCTCTAGGTGATGTCACCTGGTGACACTATCTGTAGGCATGCGCCACACAGCCTGATGCTGCACAGGCTGGGGGAGACTTTATGGGAGGAGGTCCTCTGTCCCCTATCCCTGCCACCACAGGCCTGGAGCCCTCATCCCTGCGCACGTGGTCATCTGTAACCAGCACCCACAGGCTGGGGTGGGGGCAAGAGTTTCCCACGTTGTCAGAAACCGCTCGTCCCAAGGGTCCCATGGTCTCAGTGTTGCCACATGACTGCATGGCCTCGGTGTTATGCCACTACTTTCTGATGCCAGTTTTGCACCTTAAACTCTTAAATTAACCACAAGAACAGCTTTCTTCTTTGCCCTCCCGGGACTCAGTTCTGTTGCATATGCTCCTTTCAAAGGGCAGTTTCTAATTCTTGGCCATGTGGGGTGTTGCTGACTTTTCATTCTAGGTTTGCACGTGGGGCATCCTGAATTCTGTGAGGATGGTGACTCTGTCTGTTCTACAGCAAGCCTGTGAGCGAATAAATATGATCCCCATTTTACATCTACCCTCAGACTGTAGTAACATTTCCCCAAGTGGGACTGGATCCTATAAACCAATTCCCATGCTCCACTGCACTGAATAAGAATGAGGATCCGAGCTCACCTTTCACATGAGGAGCCAATGAGGCAGCCTCATGTCCCAGGCAGCACAAGTCCTCACCCCCATCCAAGCTGCTGCAAGTCCCCACCCACCCACTCTTGAAGCACGTGCAGCCTGCTGATTGGTTGTTATGAGACGGTGTCCTGACCAATTTGCATATTACCCTATTATAAGTATAGATATAGATTATTGCTCCTTTTGAAAATGATCTGGCTCTACATCTTAAACACTTATATAAATACTAGAGACATGGTGCACAAATTCGTGCACAGGTTGTGTCCCTCGGCCTGGCTGGCAATCGGGGTTGATTAGGGCCTGTCCCACCCAGGCCCGATTGGGCTAATTGGGGCTGGGAGGTTGGCAGGCCGGCCCCAATCGGGGCCAATCAGGGCCTGCTGGCTGGGGGGAGTAACCACGGGAGGTTGGCTGGCCACAGGAGGTTGGCTGTGGGTTCACACTGACCACCAGGGAGCAGCTCCTGCATTGAGCATCTGGCCCCTGGTGGTCAGTGCGCATCAAAGTGACCAGTCATTCAGTCAACGGGTCATAAAGTTTGCTTAGGCTTTTATATATAGAGATTTGGCTTCTGTTCTCTGTCCTCTATTATATATACAATCTAACCTGACTCATTGTCTTTTCTTTTAAAAGTTAATTACCTATTGGTTTTTGGAAATATTTCCCACTCTTTTTTCCCCCTATCCACCTTCTTCACATATTGTGTCCTTTTTATATTCTTTTATTATGGCTTACTTGTTTTTTTATGGGTCTGTTTTTTAAAAAAATCATGTGGCTGTTTTATTTACATTCTATTTAAGATGGAAACTAATTCTATGAATTTTTTCCTGATTTCTACATTAAATCCTTTTCCTCATGTTCACTTACACTGAAAAAAAAAAAAAAAAAGCTGGATTATGTGATTGGTAACTGATGCCCAGTCCCTATCCATATTCTTAGCATCAATATTCATATAGTATAGCTCCATTTATTTTGAAGAATAATCTTTTTACATTCTATTTACTTGGCTTTTACATAAAATGATGCCAAGAAAAGCACTCTTTATGTTTTATATATGGGTCTCTAAATTACAAACTTCAATATGTAATGCTGCTGCGAGGCTTTCTTATATTTCCTATGTGCCTTGTAAAAATATATTTCCATAAGGCACTATGACTCCCCCTTCCTTTTAATCTACTCATTTTCTAGAAATTATGTTCTCTAAATAAATATAGAGGAAGAGATACATAGTAGAAGAGGCATGCAACTGAAGCATGGTTTCTGGGAGTTATAGAGTTTATTTCTAACCTCCAATGCATAAAATTGAGCAATATTGTTTATCTTATTTTCTGCCAATAAATCCTAGTGAAGACTCTGATTGATTTCATGATTGTTCCATTGGTCTTATCTTTAGAGCCTAGTAATCGGTTGTCTGCCAGTCCTAGTTTTAGTATTATAATGGGAATCTAAAAGAGGTGTATCTGGAACTTGTCATAACATGGTGCTTTTGCAGTGGATTGCCAAGAATTTTCATTTACTTCAGAGTGATTTGATTCTTGAACATTATTTTAATAATATCTAATGTATGACTTTTTGCCTCAGCATTGTACAGTCAAACATAAAATCATAAGAGGTATAAAAACTAACATAAAGATTTGATCCCTAGCTGGTTTGGCTCAGTGGATAGAGTGTTAGCCTGTGAATTGAAGGGTCCTGGGTTTGATTCTGGTCAAGGGCACATGCCGGGTTGCAGGCTTGATCCCCAGTGTGGGGCATGCAGGAGGCAGCCAATCAATGATTCTCTCTCATCATTGATATCTCTCTCTCTCTCTCTCTCTCTCTCTCTCTCTCTCTCTCTCTCTCTCTCTCTCCCCCTTCCTCTCTGAAATCAATAAAAATATATTTTAAAAAAAAGATTTGAAATCTCACAACCAGGATAGCATTCTTACTGCTACAGGGTCACCACTTTCTTTGACATATCTATAAAGCCTTATCGACCATTAGACCTTTCGACCATTCCACCATTCAACTGGTAGCTATAATGCACACTGACCATCAGGGGGCAGACACTCAATGCACAGATAGGGAAACATGGGACAGACTTCGTGCACTGGTGGAGTCCCCTGGCCTTGCCAAAACCGGCAGTCTGACATCCCCCGAAGGGCCCCAGATTATGAGAGGGCACAGGCCAGGCTGAGGGACCCCACCCACTGGTGCATGAATCCATGCACCAGGCCTCTAATTTGAAATAATAAAGAATCCAGATGCTACTTGAAACCCATTCTAATATATTTCAAAAGATTAAGGAAACTGAAAACTTGCAGAATATTCCAGAATGAATAGGACAATGATAGTATTTAAATAATCTTAGAGGCTGCCTTGTGGTGAATGGATGGCCTGGCTTATGTATTTTAGTATAAAAGATTTCATCATGTTCCCAGTTACCTTGTATTATATTTATAAAAGTTTTAAAATGTGCTTCTGTTTTGTTGTTGTTCTTACTTGAGTAAATAACTATCAATAGAGACTTTATATTTGGAAGCAAGTAATTATACAATAGAATGAATAGTAAAACAGATTAAAAGAATTGGGCAATTTGAGGTAATAGATTATTGAATTTTTATACAAGCTTAATACATTTGTTCTTAAATTAAAGTCAAGCTTTATTTGTTTTCTCAGATGTCCTTTATAAATATTTCAGCATACTTGTATATTTTTGTCAATCAAAACTTAGTTTTCCATCTAGTTTACATTAGATTTCTTATTTTAAAATGCATATATCTAATATTTTATTTTCTTAAATAATTTTGATACACATAGAGATATTTTTCCACATGAATTCTACATTGTTTTACTTACTGTATATTCCAATATCAACTTAAGATGATTAATTTTAAATGCAGAATATTTTTGAACCCTAAACTTTATAGTTGTGGAGGTATTGTTGGGGAAGTTTTCAAAAGTTATTACGGATTTTCTTTTCCATTCTGTTACTTTACAGAAAAAAAAAAAAAAGAAAAGAGAGAAAGGGAGAAAGAGAGCATGTGAACTGAGCTAAGTACCTACTTCTTGTAAAGTTATATAAATTCCATTTATTTATAAATATCATCTATCTTTACTTCTAAAATTATTTGTAACAATTATTTTGAGTATTTTGCTTCAATAAATTCATAGGTTGAGTTAATGTCACCTAAATATTGTTGACTCTTTTTGCCCGTGAAAAATCCTATGTCTATGTTAAATTTACATTCAAGTAGGATTTCTTAATAATTAATTATTTGGAGTATAATGTATTAATATAAAACTATAACAAACCAAAGTGCAATTTAGCTTTATTTGATCAAGATAGAAGTTTTTCCTTTTTTTAAATTTCAACCTCCCTGCCCTGAGACACTACTAAATCATTTCAGATGACTTGTAAATTCATTAATTTACATAGTTAAACATTTTCCATAGAAAAAAGAAGTAAATATGCATGAGACATTGAATACATTTTAACCAATTTATTTTGGGAGCAATACTTCTTCTTGTTTCTAGGCATATTTTAATGTGTAAATTTGCAGAAGGAATACCATGACTTAATCAGATTATTAATTTGTTAACATGCCCTTTTTGAGGAAAATGAAAGATACAAGAGTAAAATGATAAATTGCAAACTTTTAAAAATAAAACTCATCTTTCAAAGGGAAAATTCTGAGGATAGTGCTGAAATGTGAATGCCCAGATTTTATTATAAAGTAGAGAAATGACCAACTAAAAAATTAAACATAATTGTATAAGTGTTAAGCTTTGGAAAGATAGAGAAGAGTTGCATAAGTTATGTTCTCATTTTCTTATATCCAGAATCAATTTATATTATCAAAACATTTCATAAATCTAGAGACAGTGCTATGAAGGTAAGTGCTAGATTCATTAAAGGGAGGGATGCTTATCTTTGGGACATGGATCTAGGGTGCAAAGGAGAGAGATTAGAGTCAGTTACGTTTCATTTTAAGCTCAACTGTACTTTCTATTTGCTGCCATGAACATGCATGATTATGATGATAATATACTTTTTTAATTAGGTATCTTTAAAAATCATCTATTAAGTTTTATTTCAAAGGTCCTAGATGTGACCAGGAACAAAACACAGAGAAACACTATATATCCACAACTTCATGTTGTGGATTTCTTCAAAAGAAATTCAGGAAACTTTCAGCAGGAAGTCTTTTGCTGCACTCATTTATTGGTTAATCAACAAATATTTATGGAGCACCTTTTCATGTCAGGCATAAATATTATGGGAAAAATATATAACACCCCTGCTTCATGGAGCTTCCAGTCCATAGAAAGAGATTGCCACTCAAATAAAGTCCCAAATAAACATATGCATTAAAGGTAAAATTTTGAGTCAACTCCATCTATACTCAAATTAAAGGACTGGGTATGGACTATATTTCTTAAGGGGAAAATTGAAGTCAAATGTAACATGGACTTTGACAGGGAATTGGGGAATCTCCAACATGTCAGAAAAACGTAGAAGGTAGAAGCTCAATAAAGCAAACCAGAAGGAGAAATGCTCAGGACCAGGGAATAATTTGTGGAAAGCAGTTTCATTTGATCAGAAAAAGGGATTTGTGCGGGAAATGGCTTTATCCATTTGAAAAGCTCTGACAACCTAAGATGCCCAAATATTAGGAACAAACGCGGTTACATTTTCTTTGTTAGTGTGTTATTTTTAAAACAGCTATGTAAAATCACTAATTGGTTAGTGTTTTTGTTCAAGAGTAAGAGAGTAAGTTGTCAGGGTCACTGGGAGATTGACAGCTCAGAGGCTCTGAGAAGACTGTGGGCAAGCAGCCAGAGCTTGATCTGCAAACCCCACGTGCAGGAGAGATGGCAGTCAGATAATGGCCATTTTCTAGAAGCCCAGATACATTCTGTAAACAGTGGTTTGTGATAGCTTCTTCTAAATGCCAAAGGCTGCCTAACATCTATCTGAGTCCTGATACCAGTAAAAGGCATTGCACTATCTGAATCCAATATTTACTTGGATTTAAACCAGATTCAACTTGTGCTCTAAGTTGATGTCTGAACAAGTGTTAGAACACACTTGACTAGTCTTTAGTCATTTTTACCCCCTTTTCATGCTAAGGATGACACAAAGGATACTCTGTGTGTGTGTGTGTGTGTGTGTGTGTGTGTGTGTGTGTGTGTAGTTCATGTAATTTTATGTTGGAATTTACAGTGTTCTAAATAAGCAAAACATCCAATGAGTAAATGAATGTTGCACAATTTTTAATAATTGGGCTATTATGAGGATACTAGAGGCCCGATGAATGAAATTCTTCAAGGGGCTCAGCCTTCGCAGCCTGAGCTTTGTCTAGAAGGTCTGGATGGTCATTCGGCCATCAGGTCTAATTAGTATATAATGCTTTCATTATCATAGATATTTTAGCGTATGTCCTATGATAAAGCTGGCAAAAATAAACCTTTAATTTTCGGATAGCTATTCACTAAAGAGCAATTCAGCCTAGCAGAGTCGTAGTTTTGCTTGTTATTTTTAGTATGGGAGGCTAATCTTTTAGACATTAATTATTCTTTTTCTTTCAAACACCTCATTGGTTGGCATTATCATTATTAAATATCAAAATGTGAAAAAAAAATATCCCCAGATAGTTTCATGAATACTCCCATTGATGAATCTATTTATTCACCATTTAAAACTCAAATAAACGCTTATCTCAAGAATAGAAGAAAGGAACAAAATTATTTCATGAAAATCAGATGCAATCTTTATTTTTCTTTTGTCAAATTCTTTATAAACTATAGCCATTCCTGCAATTTCCCGTCTGATCACTATAAGCAGTGGGGCATTTTGGATCACAAATGAATTCCTGATACATATAGTAATCAAATAATTTATTTTGAATTAAAAATTCAAAATATATTGTTTATGCTCATTTTAGGGTATGCTCAATAATTGAAATGAAATAGGAAAATTACCTTGATGCAAAGGTAGCCTCCAATTACACTACCAGGCAAATTATCCCAGATGTCATAAAACAGAGGACCTCACAAACAAAATTAAATTGTTCAATCACATGGTTTATTAAATCAACTTAAAACACATAGGGAGAAGCAAGGAGAGAGATGGGAGATGTTAGTATACTTAGGATAAGGTGCAGGGGCAGGTTGGAAAGACCATAATACCTGAATGCTGAGGTGTGCAGTGTTTATATGTTCTATCCCATTGCCACATTATTTTCCCCAATTATTGTGTAGTTATGAGGTCCAAAGTTATAATTTTGGGAAGGGACTCATAGAGGGGTAAATATGCTGGCCCAATAGTATACATTTGGCTGTGTAGACCACATGGGGACAAGCATGACTGGCCAATAGCAGTAGTTTGCCAACTAACCTGCTGAACAGCCATAGGTTTTATTTGTGTCTCTTAGGAGAAGACGTCTAGAGACAGAATCCTTATCAGCAATGGCTAGCAGAACTAGGCCTTAGTACATATGTGTGTGTGTGTGTATGTGTGTGTGTGTATATATATATATATATATATATATATATTAATATATCTTATTGATTTTTTACAGAGAGGAAGGGAGAGGGACAGAGAGTTAGAAACATCGATGAGAGAGAAACATCGATCAGCCGCCTCCTGCACACCTCCTACTGGGGATGTGCCCGCAACCGAGGTAATGCTCTTGACCGGAATCGAACGTGTGACCTTTCAGTCCACAGGCCGACACTCTATCTACTGAGCCAATCCAGTTAGGGCTATATATATTTTTTATATGAGTGTGTAGTGTACAGGTGCCTATATATCTTTAATACTTCTTTAAATTTTAGTATCTTTTGGTGCCTCCATATTTTTTATTTATGTTTAACATGCATGGTCTGCTTATTAACTGCTTATCTCTACAGACTTAACATGCCTTGAAACATGTTGCATATGTTTCTGAACCACAAGCTCTTACATTATTTTAAATAAAATTGAACATTCTATAAAGCCAAGACTTTTCAAAAATTTAAAGCCAAAAGTTTTTTTTTTTTCCTTTATTATAACATGTCAGTAAAAAAGGTTAAAATTTCAATGCAGGTTTCAGTTAAAAGTACATTATCCCAAAAGTGACTTGGAAATGTACTGAAGTAATGATTCTTCAATTCTGGTAATGAGGGGGTCGATAGATGCAGACATATCAAAAGAGTAAACATTAAAGCAGTCTAAACTAAAGATTTTAGTTTTGATCCAAGTTCAAAATTGGTTAAGGTGAGGTATCTGTAGAGTTACAAGATAAAAAAAAAATGTTGTGAAGTTATGCAGGAAAATGCTTACAGCTCACTTAAAAGAAAAAAAGTGTGGGGAAAGTTTCAGATTTGAATATTGATGTGTTCTCCTTTGGGGACACCCAGCAGAGTAAACTTAGAATAATGATCAACATCACTATGGATCAAAAGGAAGCAGTTATAAGTAGAAAAGTTTTCTTATGGGATTATAACTGCAGAAAGAAATAAAAAACTTTTCCTTTTTGACTTTCCTTTTTTACTTTCCTCTCTAGGAACCTTTATAAATGTAGGCCTATGTACCCATGTTTACCCATACATATAATTTTAATAAGATAAAATAGAATAACATATAACATGGCTAACGGAATAAAAAAGTCCAACCACAATTTATGCAGAACATATAGAATTTGAAAAATTAACATAATGAGAAATACTAAGACCTAAGCAAAGTAGACTAAATAAGCACTCTCATAAAGCATTAACTCATAATTTTATCCAGCCTTGAAATCTCATCTTAAAACTACCAAAACACCAAACACAATACCAAACAAAACTCAAGAAAATACCTGTATACCAAATTCTGGTAAAGTTGTATTAAAATGTGCATGCAAATCATTGTTGGTATTTTAAATAAATGCAACATTCTTCTAGAAGGCTAGAGGACTAGAGGTAAGGCAATACATAGGCAGAGACATAAAGATATTTTTACCCTTAGCAAAACAATTCCAATCAGAAATATATTTCAAATCAACTCATCAATAAATGCAGAGAAATTGTATAAATGTATTCTGTCAATAAGTTTCTAAATTAGCAATAAATTGGAATAAAAATGTTTAGTGCTTTAGCAATGGAGTATTACATACAATGGAGCGTTGTGATAAAAATAAAATGGTGAGGATCCACTTTTTAAAAAGTATATCTATATGAACTCTTTTCTAAGCACTTGTTTTCACAATTAATATAGTAAAATTAATTTGGATGCATAGCTTGCATCTGAAGACTGTATTTACTTGTAATTGAATCAGCAGTTCAGTTACTAGAAACATCTTTAGCTTTGGACTTTATCATGACAATAAATGATAAAGGTTATGTAAAAAGTATTGTGCTAGGGACAAGATCCTTG
This sequence comes from Eptesicus fuscus, assembly GCF_027574615.1. Classification (NCBI taxonomy): domain Eukaryota; kingdom Metazoa; phylum Chordata; class Mammalia; order Chiroptera; family Vespertilionidae; genus Eptesicus; species Eptesicus fuscus. The sequence continues at coordinate 35,353,850 of NC_072475.1, forward strand.
GCATTAAGAGGGAAGATGGCCTTTTATATTTAAAAAAAATAGGTATAATAAAATGCTGTATTTTCACAATGACATGCAGACTTTATAAAACTAGATAGCTTTTAATCTCATAAAAAAACCTACAAAATTATTGCTATCTTGAAAACTAGCTGCTAAGTCTCTTTTCCTTATTCAAGCAGTTCTTATTACATGATTTTTAATGTTATTTATGCAGCAGAAGATGTATTAAATGAGATGACTGCAAAAAAAGTGTGAAAACGGTGGTTGTGTCTTGATACATAAATTCATGTGGACGATAATGTGTGAAAACAAATAAGGATATGAGGCTGAGTCACTTAAATTGCTGCATTAAATGACTGTATAATATTATCTTGGAAATATAAGAAGATATAAAATATAAAACCGAGGGGTAAATCAATGTTAAGTTGGACTTTACAGAGTGCTAAGCAATTTTTTCAGGATACATTAAGTAATGAAACCCTTCATAAATTTTGTTACAATTGGAATCTAGATGAACAATGGATGTAGTTAAGAATTTGAGTTAGAAATCTAGCAGCCAACCTGTAGAGGAAAAAAGAAAATTAGTTGTAACTGTCCAAAAAATAATGATTTCTTATGTTCAATAGACCATACTATCTTCTTTTTATGAGACAAGGCAATGTAAACTAAGATGCATCTACACCAATTAATTACTCAGAGGCAGAAGATAATAAATAATTATTGAAGTAATTCTGAAAGTGGATATAATTAGCACCATTAATCATCAGCCATAAATTATTTAATTCAATAATAAATCCTAGAAGAAAAATTAGTATTATAGTCACTTTTATATTTAAAATTTATCATCAGATTGCTTTCAACTGAAATATATAATGTCTTCAAATATTTTAATTGTTTTGGTTCAATTAATATTGTGAGGTTACGTTAACTTTCACTGAATAAGATAAGGAGTTTAAGGAAGCCAACTCAGTAATTATTTCAGTTCTAGAATTTCTATTAGATATAAACTCATTAGCTTTCCACATCCCTCAAGAAACTCTAACTTATTGGAACTAATTTAAAAAATTCTAAATAGAATATTGAAATAAGGAAGAGGAAACATATATATAAAATTAGGTTATAATATCAGTTATTTATAAAGGTACTTTAGAGCTGTTTGACTGGAAAAATTAAATGTTTAGTGTGTAATGCTAGTTTTATCTGTTATGAAAAATCCTGATGTTTAGTAATAAGAATCTATAAACATTGTGACTATACACAGCATAGGAGTATTCAAAGCTAGTGTAGGAAAGGAAACACTTTTTTATTCTATCCTCTTAGATTTGCTTGGGGTCCTGCAGATTATCAGAAGAAAAACAAATTTATTAACACACACACATCTAATGAAGAACTTATAGTTGTCTGAGGTTATTAACTTCTGTCTTTTCTGGTAAAGAGAGAAGGGAGGACACCTTTATAAATATATGTTCTACTTTTAGGCAAGTAGAGGGAGGGCAGAGAGCTTTTCTTATATTTCTCTCTTCTCAGTTACATTGAGTTCAACATAATTATTATGTGGAAATGGCATAATTTAGGGTAGCATTTTTATGCAGATCTGATTAGTAGATGAACCTGAGTACTTGGAAAACCTCGGGATCTTGCCTGATTTACGTCGGAAATAGTGGGGAATTATGCTAAAAGGAAGTAAAATGGATGGGAAGGGTAAGACAATACAATATATTCCTATTTAGGATCAGGATAAGTACAATGTGAGGAAGGGTAATTGGAGTTCTGCATTGATTGTGTTTGGGAAGAATTGGGGGAAATCAGGAGAGGTGGAGAGCTGAAGTTTATGAGACAAGAAAGCAGAAGTAAAGAAAATGTATTCAGAGGCATTTTTGAGATTATGAATTATATCATTTTGAATTTTAGAAAGACCTTAGTAAAGATTAATTTGTGTGTGTTTTGTATTATTTATTGAACACCAACTTCAAGTATCAAAGCAGGAGCAAGAATCATTTACTGGATAATGCACATTTTGTAAGTTGTGGAAAAGGCTGAATTATTCAGAGTAAAGTTTTCTTAGGTTTCACTGTTTTTAGATTGCAGTGAATTGTTTTTGCATTAAATTTAAATTCTTGTGTAAGTAATATGTGATTGGATTGGATTTCTACAGTGTGTTGAGGGTTTGTATTCTTCACTAATGTTCTTAGAAGCAGAAACTTTATGAAACTGAATGGCTAGCATTATTTTGCTCCCTCTGAGCAATGCTGCATATAAAAGAAAAATGTATAAAATATGAATGTTGCTTAGGTTGTTTACTGTCCCATTACTCATGGAAGATAGTGTGCCAGCCTTTATTTTTAATTTAGAGATTGATACATAATAATATAATTTGTATTAGTAGGTAAAACAACAACACAACAGTGGGATCAATTACATGTTCATAGAGGAGTGGGCGTGTAAATGGAATTAAAGAGAAAAGTAGTTCAGAGTAGTTTGTTTTTTCCACTTAGTTTGATACTACTTTGAAAAAGGAAATACTTCACTAGTTCAGCTTCAGACACTAAAATTAAATTGTTATGTAGCTTGTGTTAAAACTCAAAGACACCTCTTTTTTTCTCAAGTTGAACATTAAGTGGTTGGACAATATGATATCTTAAAATTCCTTTAAGTTTTATTATTCCCACAATTATCTCTTTGAGGAAGGAATTAAAAAGCAAGAATCACGGGTTGTCTCTGACTGGCAATATAATTAATAAGCAACCTGGAGGTGGTGGACATGTGGAGATGATGGACATGTTTAATACCTTGATTGGGGTGATAGAATCACAAGCGTATACATATATCCAAACTCAAGTTTTTGTGTATCAATTATACCTCAGTTTCAAAAAAAAAAAAAAAAAATGAATGACCTTTTTTAAGACACCAATTACTACTTTTCATTTCTAATATATTTGCTTACCTGCATCCCATATAAAAAGGTGATTCATTTTTTTCCTTCACACAAATTTTAAGAGCATAAATTTTCTAATTGTATTAAAAGGTTGGAAGTATTTAATAAGAAAATATCTATAGTACTAGAAGCCCGGTACACAAATTCATGCACAGGTAGGGTCCCTAGGCCTGGACAGGGATCAGGACTGATCAGGGCATTCTGGCTGCTGGCCGGGGCCTTCCTTACCAGGCTGCTGGCTGCCACCTGGGGCCTCCCTTCCCCAGCTGCTGGCTGCCAGCTGGGGCCTTCCTTCATTCCATGCCACCCCCTGGTGGTCAGCTCACATCATAGCAAGTGATCAAACTTCTGTTCTCTCAGTCAAACTCCTGAGGGGACACTTTGCATATTAGGCTTTTACATATATAGATATTTAGGAACAAATATGGAATATGTTTTGCCTCATTGCTTCATTTCAGCATTTATTTATTGTTTTAATATTCTTTGTATAATAAAACAAGCACATTTTGAAAATATCAATAATGTATACTTAAATCATTATAAATATTATCATTGATTGAATCCATATACAATTTAGACACAGACATTAATTACACATGAGACTCACCTCCTAGGGTGAATAAAGTGATCATAAATACTAAACACCAAGTTACAGGTGCTTTATCTTTAAAATGGTTCTCAATTTATAGTTCATAAAGCAGCCACATCAACATCATCTGGGAACTTACTAAAAATGTAAATTTTTAGTTTTACTCTATGAGATCTATAGTGATAGGGACTAGATATCTGTATTTTAATATACCCTCAAGATAGTTATTATGCACAATAAGTCTGACACCTACTTGGGTAGATTATCAGGGAAAAATAATGAACTGAGTCTCTTTCCTGGTATCCGATATCCATTAGAATTTATTTGAAGCCAATGATATTTGAATGGTTTTAGTGGAAAGCATTGATTATCTTTCATATCCTTAATTTTAATGTGAGGCTGTGACTTTTATTGTCTCTTAGATTAACTTTTTTATTCTTGATTTTATTTGAAATAATTTATGTTAAGAAGATATGTGCTAAAGTGCAAACCAATGAAAATACAGAATGAAAGAAAACTTTGAAAGTAACTGATATAGTCACACCCAACAATTAATCTTATTCATTTGCAAAAAACGTACAAGTTAGGATCAGGATAAGTACAATGTGAAAAAATAAATAAAGTCTCATAGGTGACAGAATGTGTTTGTGGGTGGTATTGTTTATGTGTTTTGGGTGCATTGTTGAGGAGGCTTTTGATGGAAATGATAATATCAGGGGGGAAATTGAAGGAAATTAATAATAGATATTTGAACAAAAGCATTTTTAGGCTTGAGGATGGAAATGCAAACACTCTGGGGCAGGAGCTTGTCTCAGGAATGGAGGAATAGCAAAAAATCAAGCAAGGCTTGAGGAAAGTGAAAAAGCGGTGGGAAATAAGGTCAAAGATGGGAGGATATACCTCATCATGGGCCTTAGTGAAGACATTGGATTTTACTGTATGTCATTTAACCTCCTTAAAATGAAGGGCTTCTATAGGTGAATTTTAACATTTCTCTAACCCTCAGATAAATATTTGAAGCTTAGTTGAATATGCCAACAAGCTAGGAATTAATAAAAAAGGGAACAAATCATGTTATTGACTTTATGGAGTAATGAGAACAAAAAACTTTCAAAGTATCCTATATAATAAAAGGGTAATATGCAAATTGACCCTAATGGTGGAACAACTGGGAATGATCGGTTGCTATGACACACACTGACCACCAGGGGACAGATGCTCAATGCAGGAGCTTCCCCCTGGTGGTCAATGTGCTCCCACAGGTGGAGCTCCGGTCAGCCACAAGCCGAGCTGACCACTGCGAGCGCAGCGGTGGTGGCGGGAGCCTCTCCCACCTCCTAGGCAGCGCTAAGGATGTCCAACTGTGGGCTCCAAGGCTGCCAGAAGGATGTCTGACGGCCAGCTTAGACTTGATCCCCTGGGGAGCAGGGAGAGGGCCTAAGCTGGCAGGTGGACATCCCCCGAGGGGTTGTGGACTGCGAGAGGGTGCAGGGTGGGCTGAGGGACCTCCCCGAGTGCATGAATTTTCATGCATCGGGCCTCTAGTTTTGTAATAAAATTATGTAAGTCTATACTAAGATACACTAAGGGTGGGCAAAATTGGGGATGGAAAGGGTTATTAATTGAGTTCCAAACCTTAAAACTTTTTCTTCTTCCAGGCACATACTATGCATGGAATGAATAATCTTAAAACAGATTCAATATTCCTACATTAAACTATGGTGTCCTTCTGCTCTAAGTAATACCTCTACCCTTTAGTTAATATAACTAATTGAAGTGGCAAAACAACTCTACATAAGATTGTCTCTTCTAGGGGAAATATAGTTGAAAACAGAGTCCTTTGCCAGCTTAGAAATCCTCTCCACAAAGGTAGAATAGAAAGAAAACAATTGTATTATTGAACAAGCAGTAAGGCAGAATGTGATGTGCATCACAGGCAATCTGCTAAAGAGATTACAAAGACAGAAAGACATTTTAATCTTTTATATAGTTGAACAGGTACAACCCAATTGCAGACATTTGCACAAGATAAATAATAACTACCCAAGTAAGAGGACTTGACAGCACCATTTTTCAGGCATAGTTACCCTAAATTTACCTGGTAATTGGGGTGGCCACCTGTGTTTGCTAATTGTCTTGATCCAAAGGAAAAATAAATGTCATAAATGTTTCAGATCTTTGTGACAGGGGGGAGGTTTGCAGCTTGGAGCCAGCTGCCCATTGAAGTTAGTCTTCTATCCCCTAATATAAACTGGGAGAGGGTGCCATCTTCCTTGATCAAGGCATTTCAAAGAGATGGCTCCCAGATCTGTGGAAAAAAAAATATATATTCCAGATTTGTGAGACTGGCAAGAGGAGTATTTAGCTTTTTAAAAAAAAAAACAAAACAAAAAAAAACTCTCACCCGAGGATATGTATGTATGTATGTATGTATGTATTTGTATGTATGTATGTATTTTTATTTATTTTATTTATTTATGTTATTTATTTATTTTTATTAATTTTATTTATTAGAGAGGGAGAGAAATATCGATTTGAGAGAAACATTGGTTGGTTGCCTCACATACACACCCTGACCGGCGCTCGAAACTACAGCCTAAGTATGTGTCCTGACCTGGAATCAAACCCACAACCTTTGGTGTACAGGACAATGCTGCAGCCCACTGAGCAACCCCACCAGGGCATATTTAGTTTTTTTAAAAGATTTACATAATATCAAGGTACAGAGAAAGAATTCAAATTACAAGTTTTATAAGGTAAATACTCTGAGAAAAGGGAGGGGGGGGGTCTCTTTTCCTTTTTGCACTAGAGAAAATTACTTTTTCTTGTTTAATTTGTATTTGTGCTTACACTCTTAATTGCAGAATATGTTGAAAGGTCTGGCCCTGCCACTTAAAAATCTGGGTGTTTACAAAATAATCTTCCTTCACTTATGGATTTAGGAGAATGCTTGCGATTTTGAATAGACAGAGGAGATTGCTTTGCAACCTAAAGTTTAGAGGTTGATACATGGTGGTGGACTAACCACTGTAGAGAGGTATGGATGGAGAAGAGTAAATCGTTTTAAAAGATATTTAGAAGGTGGAATCTATTAGACTTGAGAATTAATTGGATGTGTAGGGTGAGAAAAACCCATTGATCAAATGATGATATAGAAGTTTCTGGTTTAGATGCTAAGAGCACTGTGGAGCCATTCACTGATATGGAAGCCATTCCCTGATAGAGAAAGAGGGGCAGCTTTAATATGAGGAGGGTTTAAGCAATGAAATAAGATGAGCTTAAAATTGATGATAAGAGTTTCTATAGGATAGGACACACAAATAAATGTGCAGGTGTGAAAATAGTCTACTATGACTTCTATCTGCCCAAGATGGTCTATACCTTAAACAGGCTATTTTCTTAACCTGTGTCTTTATCACTTCCCTCCTGGCCCCTCCCTTATCCTGCTACAGCAAGTAGTACTGTTTTCTGGAGTTACATTATTGAAGTACAATTGTAAATGAAACAGTTTATTCATCATGACAATACAATATATTCCTATTTAAGAAAAAGAATAAGTTTACCTAGAACAAACATCTGCCAGCGTGTTTTTCCCTCTCAAAGTACAGCTGAGATAAACGTGAAAATAAATCCCATTGGTATTCAGGGATGGTGACCCCCATGGTTGAATGTGCAGTGAAATTTTGAATAATGAGAAAGTTAATAAGACTTGGAAACTGCACTTATCCAACAATCTGCTTTGTGGCACCTTTTCTTCACGATCCGTTGCCTGAGAGTGATGACAGTGATTGTAACAGCTTGGCTAGAAATTCTTATTGGTAAATACCATCAACTCAGGTAAAGAAATTGCAAGCCCAGAAACAATATCTGATCACTTGTGTGATAAAAGAACTGGCCCACAGTCATGACTGCTACCGAGCATTGTAAATGACCCGTTCCTCAGAGCTTTTCTTTTTTATTGTGATTTGAGTGTTTAGTTTTCATAAGAAAACTGCAAACAACACATTTATCAGAAAGATATGTTAAATGCAAATGTAATCTATAGATGTTTGCTGTTGTTGTTGTTTTGAAATTGAACTTGAATGCTTTAGTGGGGTCTTTGGACTTGAGTTGCCACAGGCGCCACCTTAGTTCATAGTCCTATAGAGGCCCCAATTTACACGTTTTTTAAAATACATTTTTATTGATTTCAGAGAGGAAGGGAGAGGGAGAGATAGAAACAGCAATGATGAGAGAGAATAATTGATTGGCTGACTCCTACACGCCCCCTACTGGGGATTGAGACTGCAACCAGAGCACATGCCCTGACCAGGAATCAAACCCTGACCTCCTGGTTCATAGGTCAAGACTCAACCACCAAGCTACACAGGCAGGGCTAAACTTTAAAAAAAAAATACACACACAAAACAAACAAAAAAACAACAACACCATTTGGCCTTATAGGCCTTTAAATCTATGGCTTCTGATCCCTCTGTTTGTAGCTATGATTTTAGGATTACTGGTTACAAGAATTCAGATAAAATCTTGTAAAATTGCATCATGCAACATAGCATGGCTTGTGTTTTGTTAAGAGTAATAATATTTTTCAGTGTTTTTTAGATAATCTCACTCTACATTGAAAACAAGAGTAGACCTAGGATCATCTGTATAGTGGCTAAATATTTAGAGAGACTCACGATTCTATGTTTGTTAGAATAGAAATGCATTGAAGTCACTCTCTGACCCAAATCCTTGATTTGCTGCTGAGGAGAGAAGAGTCCTGGTGGGGATGAATTCTGAGACAGATTCAATTGACCAAAAAGTATTGGGGGTTGGCAACTTCACATTTTGTTTTATGGAATGTAAGAGAGCCTAGAGTCTGCGGTAAAGAACTAAAATGCTACTTCTGATATTCAACAGCCAGGTGACAAATATTGTGGATAGGCAGTGACTTATATTTCATCTTTTTTTTTCATCTATAAAATTAGACCCACTTAAAGACAGAGTTGTTAATTGATTTCTTCTTCTCATGTTCTTTTTCTTTAAATATAGATTCATACACACACACATAAACTATAAATGAATATGCATGCAAATGTCTGCAAGAGTGCACACAGGTATTTAATGTTATAATATTTATGGCAATTGGTCTTAGGATAGTTAACATTTGAATCTACAGTTGCAATGACAAAGTAAGCCAACTTTTGCTACGATAAAACTATATGCCTACCTCTCTACACACAGAGCTCAGTATATAAAATTTCTGATATAATGAACACATAGTTATCATTTCTACTGACAAATATCATTTTTCCACTCACCTTCATATATACACATTTGCTCCTTTAGAAATAAAGGATTAGCTGATCAGCAGCTGAATCTTTCTAATAGCACCTGAGCCACTGACAGGGTGTCAAAGAAAGTGCCTATAGGAGACATAAGTCTGTCCTTGGTTTTATGTTGAGTAGAAACAAAATGTGCTGACTAAGTGACCTGAGCAACCTCATGATGACATGATGTCTTGTTCAGACTTGTGATGAGTTTTAGTAGGCAATTAATTTTGAAAGATTGGTTTTGAACTCTATCAGACATTTAAGGCCCCAACACTTCACTTCTGGTAGTCTGGGGCTTAATGACAGAAGGAAAAGTGTGACTGATTAGGTTATTTCTTGAATATATCCTGCTCTCCAGAAAAAATCAACTTGCTAAAGCCATTTTCTGGGATTGTTTCTCACATAACATATTGCTAAGTTATTTGTGCTTCTAATACTTAAGTACGCTGAATACCCTACAGATATGGAAATAAAAAGTGAAAAAAATTCTAAACATTAATGAGTTTCTTTTCTTACACTCTTTCTGAAACAAGGATACACTTATTAAATGATTCGCTACCCTTCCTTCATATATTGTTGTAATTGCTGATCTAAGGCAGATACACTCCTGTACTATGTACATATTTAAAAAATTATCCTCAGACAAGAAAATTATAAAACGTGTTGTCAAGCTTTCAGGGCAACACCAATACAATTTCACAACACTGCCTGTTGACAAGGAGAACATGCTAAGATGCCCTAAATTAATTACAGCAGGCTGGAGGGTGGAAAGAAGAGACAAGAGAGGTTAATCAGTTAACAATAGCAGGGCAAAACCAACAAAGGACTGCTTATGTTCCCAAATGTATGTCAAAACTTTGAATTAATTTCCTTGATTACCTAAAAAAAAAAAAAATAGCTAGGCATCATTGACCATCAGGTCCCTCTGCTTCTTGCTTACACATAAACTTTACAGACTGTTGCCCATGACCGGTCCAAAGCAGCAAACACTTCTTTATGGCTTAATGCACCTATCTCAGAACTAGTCCCACTTCACCTTCTCCCGCCCCCTTTGTCTGTAGCCAGTGCAAATTCTTTCAAAGCAACTTACATATTTCTTCTCAACTGTTTCCATACATGAAAGAGCCAGTCAACTCCAAGACAGCAGATATGTATGTGTTTTCCATCCAGCCCTGCAGCTACCTGGGGTTCAGACTGCATGCCTCTGGACCTGGTCCTTTTCTGGCTAGCATTTGGCTGAATATACCCTTTCTTTCAGAAAAGGTGTGGTTGTGAAAGTATTTCGTTTAACATAGCTAAGGCTTTACCTAATATCAATAACTTGATGCCCTAACCAGTTTGGATCAGTGGATAGAGCATTGGCCTGTGGACTGAAGGGTCTCAGGATCAATTCCAGTCAAGGGCATGTACCTTGGTTGCGGGCACATTTCCAGTAGGGGGTGTGCAAGAGGCAGCTGATCAATGTTTCTCTCTTATCGATGTTTCTAACTCTCTATCCCTCTCCCTTACTCTCTGTAAAAAAAAAATCAATAAAATATTAAAAAATATATTAATAACTTGAAATAGTTTTATATCTGTCTTTGGTATCTGTCTTTGAATAGCTCTTCATTCTATTGGTGTACATTTCATGGCCTTAAAAATATTAGATTTTTTGCCCTAACCAGTTTTGCTCGGTGGACAGAGCGTTGGCCTGCAGACTGAAGGGTCCCAGGTTTGATTCTGGTCAAGGACATGTACCTTGGTTGCAGGCACTTCCCCAGTAGGGGGTATGCAGGAGGCAGCTGATTGATGTTTCTCTCTCATCGATGTTTCTAACTCTCTATTCTTCTCCCTTCCTCTCTGTGAAAAATCAATAAAATATATTTAACAAAAAATGTTAGATTATTCTTTCCAGACTAAGTAAACAAAACTTCTTTAGCCTTTTTCATTAGACATATTTTTTCTAACTTTATTTACTTTTGTTCTTTATTTACATCTTGTTCTCAGGAAGGAAAGCTTTCAAGTAATTCAGTTTACTTCCATCTTTACCCGAGTATTGCTTGGTGTTCTTCATGCTATTAGATTCATACTCTTATGTAACACTAGCGGCTCAGTGCACGAATTCATGCACCTTGAAAGGAACTGTGGGCCATGGTGGGCACAGGGGTGGGTCTCGGCCCATCCGCCGCACCCCCGCCCATTCTCTCCTGCCACAGCCCCCAGCCCCCTGTCTGCTGGCAGCCCTGTTCCTTCCACTGCTGTTCCCATGTGCTGACAGTGCTGGCCCTGCTCACACCCGCTGACAGTGCGGTGTGATTGGGCCCAGTGCCAGCAGTGGGTGTGAGTGGCAGTTGCTGCCCTGATTGCCCCTCAGGAGCAGGGGGAGGTGGAGAAGCCCTCAGGGGTGATCAGGGCCTATAGCCCGCTGCTGCTCACACCTGCTAATGGAACCAAGTGATCAGGACCAGCACTGGGTGCTGGCAGCAGGTATGAGCACCTGGCAGGACTGCGGTGTGAGGGAACAAAAAATGTTCAGTAACCACCAGAGCCTCTCCCCGATGACAGCAATCGGCACCCTGCCTTGGTCTGGTTCCCCCACTCACCTGCTTCACCATCCCGCTATAGCCAATGCCCACCATGTTCCACTCTCTGCCGCCTGCATGTTCTGCACATGACCCCTGGTAGTCAGTGTACATCATAGCGACCAGTTGTTTGGTTGTTTGGTTGTTCTGCTGTTTGGTCTATTTGCATATTAAGGTTTTATATATATAGATTTTAGAAATACCTAGAGTTGTTGGGTGGAGGGTGTAGAAACATGGGCATGTAATCTCTTTCTCATTCACATGTTAACTGCTCCTCTGTGTTTATATGGATCATTTCTTTTCTGACTCAATCTTTTTCACTTTTTTTGGACACCATATATACAATGAAGATCATAAAGGGCACTAATCTGAAGTGCAGGTATCACTAAATGCTTCATGTTTATGGCTATGTATTCATCGCCCAGGTTTAAGTGTAGAACATTTCTAGCATCCCCCAAATTTCCAACTCCTAAAAGCATCTCATACTTCTAGAAACTACCTGCTTACCATAGGCTCAATGATGGCAAGTAGTTTGACTTCAGTGTCACTATTGTACCTTTAGCATATAGCTAGAATATGAAAGATGTTCAATAAAGGTTCTTGGAAAAATAAGAAAGAAAAACCATCTGTTGTGTAATACTGAAATGAAACAATTAATCAATATAGTATTAAGTATGCATTTTCTCAAAGATCTCAGACTCCATTCCATTTCAGAAGGGCAAAATACCCAGTCTATAGATCATCTCATACAGCTTGTCATCCAGCACAAAATACCTTTTCTCAGTTCAGACATTTTAGACTGGGACAGGGAAACAAAGAGATACCTGAGTGGACAGTGCAGGGTGGGATTGAGGAGTTCAGCCCAGAGTTAGCTAATCATGTGAAGGGTGGAAAGAATTCACCAGCACCCTCAAGCCAGAAATTTCCTAGATTGCTACCACTCACTCAACTCTGACATCTTTTATATCAGTATTGTGGATTCTACCTCCTAAAAAAAACTCCTAAATCCTGTTTTTCTCTATTTACACTGCCTCTATTCTGGTCAAATCCAATAGTAATTATCACCTAAAAATTGCAGCAGCTACCTAACTGATTTCAGTGCTTCCTCTTATAACTTCCAATCCATTTATCTAATGTAATATGAATGAGCTTTCAGAGCCCCGATACTTCTCATACCACACTCTCCTGTAAACAATTTTGTTTTTTTAAATTTTACATTAATTATAATACTATATATATCCTATCTAATAAAGAGGGAATATGCAAATTGAACATCACACCAACACAAAGATGGAAGCACCCATAGCCACAAGATGGCAGAGCCCAGTCCCCTTATTCCCGCTGGAGTCCCCAGTTCATTCAGCCCTGCCAGTGGGGGCAGTGGCAGGCATGTGGTGTGGCCTGACCTGCCCTCAGCCCTCCAGCCGACCAGGGCTGGCCTGAGGTGCAGGCAAGCCTTGGATGGTGGCTGCCCAGCCACCCAGGGCTGCTCAAGGCTCAGGTAATCAGGGCCGGCCAAGGCTTGCGCTGCTGGCAGTGGCAGCAGCAGAGGTGTGATGGGTGCATAGCCTTCTCCTGATCACCAGGTTGCTTCCTGCCCCTGAGGGCTCCCGGACTGTGAGAGGGGGAAGGCCAGGCTGAGGGACCACCCCCTCCAGTGCATGAATTTTCCTGCACTGGGCCTCTAGTGTATATACAATGAGTGGCCAGATTATTATGATCTCTGAACGCATAATAATCTGGCCACTCTGTGTGTGTGTGTGTGTGTGTGTGTGTGTGTGTGTGTGTGTGTTATATATTAGAGGCCCGGTGCATGAATTCGTGCATGGGTGGGGTCCGCCAGCCTGGCCAGGGGGGGGGGACATGGGTGGTTGACCGGCCTGCCTGCTGGTCGAACTCTTGATTGAGGGGATAATTTGCATATTAACCTTTTATTATATAGGATATACATTGAGTGGCCAGATTACTATGCATTCAGAGATCATAATAATCTGGCCTCTCAGTATATATATAATTGTATTTTCCATCTGGCCATTTCCCTAATTAACATGTTTTGGGTTTTTTTTTTTAATTGAATTTACTGGGATAACATTGGTTAATAAAATTTTATATTTTATAGATTTCTATAATACATCATCTGAATATTATATTGTGCATTCACCATTTAAAGTCAAGTCTCTTTCCATCACTATTTATCTGCCCCTCCCTTTACCCTATTCTACCCCCCACTCACTCCTCCTTCCCTCTGGTAATCACCATACTCTCTCTATGGTATTATTTTGAAACATGGGCTAATGAAAGTATTCCATATAGAAATTAGGTAGTTCAATCTCACTACTAAAGGGAATCTTTAATATTTCTATTATAATCCCTACTCATATTTTAAACTTGATAACATATAACTGTAGTTTGTATTTTGGCTAAAATCCATATGATGAATCTCACTTATATTTTATGTCTCTATACACTATAATTTCTCTACTGCATTTTTCTCATCTTAAAATTATATAAATCGCTAAACATGTAAGATTAGCATGGAAGTAGATTCATGAAAGTTTGTTGTAACTATATTTTAAAATTCTATGAATTTCCTGTTGATAACTAAAACACAGATGTAGACTGTTTTAATCTATATATTATGATATGACATTAGTGTCACATTAGTTAATGCTTTTAGACTTTCTTATTGCTTTTGGAGAAATATTCAATGTTAATATTGACATTGAATCACAATAGGCTGTATAACTGTAACATGGAATCTTATAAATCTAACTGGTTATTCATATTGCCATTGAAGCTTGAAATAATGTTGAAATTTTGAATAGTTCAAATAAATTCCGAGCACCTGCAGAAAGTAGTTAATGTCTTCTTTTGTATTGAAAAATGAATTCGACTTTAACATAACACATTCTAAAAATAGCCATCTTGCTTTCATATGATTTATATTTTCTTTGAAGCAACCTTGCAAGTGTGTTGCTCTTTTTAGTTCATTTATACAAAAGCCTTTATGAGAAAGTGGACATAGATTGTCCTATTATCTGTTTGATTTGTGTATTTCAGTACACTCTATAACTGGGACATGAAACAGAAATGCTTATTTTTCCTCATGGGAACCTCACAAGAATGAAAAGAGGTGACAACAAGACAATATGCACTATCAGAAGGAGCAACAGGAAACTGCATTTGTTTCAGTTCTGTTGGACAGTATATAGATGGGATTTGTCAGTGAAATAATGTGGCTCATTTATATTGGACGTATTCTGTGGAGCTCAAACCGCTTTATGGGTGCTCTCATTAATCCTAAAGCCTTGCTATCAGCTAGGTATTTAGCAGCTTTTGTCCTCACTTTATGGCCTGGGAGACTGCAGTTTAAAGGAAGTCACTTGTGCAGGCATTGGCAATGTTCATAAACCAACCAGTGGGTTTAACTGTAGTTTAAAGAGGAGAGAAACATTTTTTTTTGCTTTATTTATAAAAGCTTTATAGTAATAATAGTCCAGTATAGCCAATTGCTAAATGTAATTATTTAAAATATTCTGACTCCTCTTTATCTCCAAAATAGTTTTCCTATCAAATCTGTGTTATTAATAAGACTTTCATTTTCTACATATCCTGGATTTAAATCACCTTGCTTACTCTACTACCTCATTGCCACTACTTGGTTCAGTGGGCTGTTAAGTCTTAACAATTCTCCTTTTCCAGGCTTTCACATGGATCTTTACCTCCTTTCTTCCAAGTCAGAATTCTATGTGTGCTTGATCATAAAAAATAATTTCATGATATTGTAAGAAAAGTTATAATCCATAAGGGGAATTTATTGAAAGTGTTCATATTACCCACTCTTAATACGAAGGATTTTTATAGAATTACAGTAGGATAGTCACCTCAAATTTAGATATAACCATGTAAATACAAACAGCCTTTTTCAATATCAAGATGAGACAGATTTCTATTAAATCCTTGTGTGATATTTGGAAACACATTTTATAGAGGAAACTAGGAGTGTATTTAAATGACTAGAGTCCTGGTATATGAAAATTCATGTACTTGAGGGAGAGTCCCTCAGCCCAGCCTGCCCCCTCTCACAGTCTGGGAGCAATCAAGGGCAGGAGGCAACCCAGCAATCAGGGGAAGGCAATGCCCCCATCACACCTCTGCTGGTGCCACTGCCGGCAGCACAAGCCTCAGCTGGCCTTGGTTACCTGAGCCTCAGGAGGCCCTGGGTAGCTGGGCAGCAGACATCCAAGGCTTGCCTGCACCTCAGACCAGCCCTGGGCAGCTGGGGGGCTGAGGGGACTGGGTGCCATCATCTTGTGGCTGTGGGTGCCGCCATCTTTGAGGGCATTGCAGTCAATTAGCATATTCCCTCTTTATTGACTGTGGTGACCACCATCTTTGTGAGGGTGTGATGGTCAATTAGCATATTCTCTCTTTATTAGATAGAATTACTCATGGACAAATTTAGAAACAAAATCTTGGAAATGGAAATCCTTAGATATTGCATATATGATCACTTTAAGGCTATAAAATAGGTGAAAACTTTCCCTGAGTGACCAGATATTGGTCTCTGGACTCCAGGCTAGTGTCCCTTCCTTGGGTCAGTGTTTCTGAAACCAAAATGCAGTATTCTGTCTGAGTTCTTTGTCTCGAAAAAATCAAAGAATGAATTCAGGGACAAAGACATCATGCAGAAGCAAAGTTTATTGAGAGACTGACAGACTCGCTGCAGCAAGAGGAAGCTGGAAGGCTGAAGCTCTTTGTCTATGGATATATGTATACCTTGATAGCTTTTGATTGGTCTTTTCAAGGTATTCCATGTAACATCCAATCATTTCAGAATGTGAGTTCTGGCTGGCGGGTGGGACCTGATTTGGTACTGTCACTTCATGTCTGATGTTACTGTCCCTTCCCAGCCAGACTCAGTCCTCTCCACCCCAACAGGTTCAACCCTAGGTCACTCTGTTTGTTCCAGCGATTTTTTGTTTGTTTGTTATTTGTATGTTTGTTTGTTTGTTTGTTTTCTGGAATGAGGCATAGCCAGCAATAGCCAGCAAACTGTATCATGTTGCTGCCAGACTTCTTTATTTAGCTTCCACTCTTTGGTCCAGTCCTTAACTACCTAGGTTCTATCTCCTCATTTCCATGTCAGAAACAGAAAATACACAAGAAACCATGAAAAGGTGGGAAGCATTCCATATGTGATAGCTCATGTGACCTAACATCTAGGTCAAGAGAGCAAGTGTTAACGATTTCCCAATTTTATTATTAGAAAACAACTGAAAAATAAGTAAATCCAGAAATAAAGCATTGGTTTTCTGCCTATCCGTCTAATTAGCCTCATAAAATAACATGATCTCATTGTAATCTGATATGAAGAATTTTAGTATTGTAAATTAATGTTGCATATTTTCACAACTACCATCAAACGGATAAGACACATCCACACAGTTTATTTGCTATCTTAAACACACACACACACACACACACACACACACACATACACACACATACACACACAAACACGACTTTTTCTCTAAAACTCGAAACTGCAAATCATTTCAATGTTCATTCCCTTCAAGTATAAGATGGAAAACTTCTCGGGGGAATGCCTCTCAAGAGGATTGTGTTGTTGCTATGTGATGTGCAGATGGCCAATTATTCCAGTTATGAATCTATACTAGTCTCCTGGAAGTAAAGCACAAACTGGATATTTTATCTGTCTCTTAGTTTGTTCCTCTTATCATAAAGCTTATGGTTTATTTCCAAATGCCCATGTTTCTTGAAATGCTTTGGAAATTAAATAGTCTCAGTATAGATAAATGATGAATACAAAAGAATAGAAATATTTAAAATTATGTGAAATAGGAAATCAGTTCTCATATAACCAATTATTCTTCTGAAATAGAATTAAGAAAATATTTGTCAGTATCTGAATATTACCACTGCTGTTGTACATTTCATTTTTTACTTAAAATGACAAATTTCTAAATATAAATTCAGTGAGATAAACCTATGCCAAAGGAAGTCCTGTTTCTTGAGAAGAAAGAATCAGACTACAAAAATGTCTTTAGAGAAGGTGTTGTAATGATGACCATCATCTACCTGAAACAGAGGAATGGGCTTTGTCTTTGAAAGTAATTATATCAATGTGTTTTAAAAACATAAAGAAACATTTAAAATATTTATGGAAATATATCCTCATAATTCAGTAAATAGCAATCAATTCAATTATAGGACTTACCAGATTTTAGTGAATAATACAATTAAATATTATGCTCATGTGAAGGTAAATATGACTACTTGTACAATGCCTTAACTAATAATTAAAATAACAATTACTAGGGAACATGGCAGGTTGCTTTAGCTGAAGAGAGGACCAATGAAATAAAATGAGACCATCTGTGTTTTCATTCTTACGATGTTTGTGATTACAAGTTTCAGATCATGAGTTTTAGGCTTATGATTAGAGAAAACAAAATTATTCACTTAAACATCGGGATGACCATTCATCCCAAGACAGTCACTGAGCCCCTTCTTTTTTACTATGCAATGTGTGCTAAACGCTGGGGACACAAAAGTGAATTGGCCGTCAGAAGTTTACATTTTGGCCAGTGAGCTGAAAATAAAAAAATAAATTAGAACAGAGCAGTGTCTACTAAATGTGTAAACAAGGGTTTATGTTGGGGCCACATACAAGGACTAAGCTTTCCAGAGTACCTGACATCTAAGAATTGAGGAAAATGGCATCAGTCAGTTTTTACACCGCAATTTATATTGGTTTAAGAGGAGGTAAGAAATATGATATAATTTCAAAAAATAGTAATTTTCATTTTAATTATAAGAATAACTATCACTAATAAAAATTCTATTTGTGTATATGCATTTATATATGTGTGTGTAAATGTATATACACAGAGATAGAGTGCTAAGGAGCTCTGAGAAGATTGTATAGCACAAAGCACATGTAAGTGTTAAGTATTTCCTTTTTAATAACAACCTAAACAACGCAGCACTGAACTTGACTAATTTGAGGGTAGATAGTGGTATTTGTAACCAGCAGTCTATGAGATACTGAAATAATAAAGGATCAGTTAGCTATATTTACAAGGACAACAAAATAACGATAGCCAATTTAGTGCACTGGTCAGTTAGGGGAAATAACTATAAATTCAGTGAGCTAAAATAAAAGTGAAACATCTTTGCTAGTTATTTAATGGTCTGATTTCTGTCAAACTGGCAGTCCTCTGGAGAAAGTCAAACAAAATACATAATCTGGGATAACATCACTGATAGCAACTTGTTCATTAGGTATTCAGGTCTTTTTCATAAAAGTGCAACACAAAACATGTTTTTAAAATCTCTGCTTTTTAAGGTTTCTGATTGCTTCGTTCTTTAGAAAATGGATGTATTTATACTTTAGATTTGTCAATCATTTGCTATAATCTATATATCTATAATAATAAAAGCATAATATGCTAATTAGACCTGGCATCCTTACGAACATCCTTCCAGACGACCTTCTGGGCTGCGAGGGAAGCCCAGATCCCAGGTGTCTGCCGGCAGCCGGAGGGAAGCCCGGGTCCCAGGTCCTGGGTGTCAGAGGGAAACCAGTGCCAGCAGCTGGGGGAAAGAAGGCCTACTCTTGCACAAATTTTGTGCTTCGGGCCTCTAGTCTATAATAGTAAAAGGGTAATATGCTAATTAGACCAGATGTCTTCCTGACATCATTCAGGATGTCCTTCCTGATGAAGCTGGGGATGGAGGGAAGCCAGGTGGGTCCTGGGAGCCTGCAGGCAGCCTGGGGGAAGCTAGCCCAGGTCCTGGGTGCCTGCAGGCGGCCTCGGGGAAGCCATCCCAGGTCCAGGGTGTCTGCCAGCTGCTGGAGGAGGGAATCCTGGGTCCTGGGTGCCTGCGGCCAGAGGGAAGCCAACCAGATCCTGGGTGTCTGCCAGCTGCCGAAGCCCAGGTCCCGGGTGCCAGAGGGAAGCCGGTGTTGGCAGCTGGGGGAAGGAAGGCCTATTCTTGCACAAATTTTCATGCATTGGGCCTCTAATATATATATATATATATATATATATATATATATATATATATGCCTAATATGCTAAGTGTCCGTCCGACCATTTGACCGTTTGACCAGTCTGTATGATGTGCACTGACCACCAGGGGGCTGATGCTCCGATTAGTAGGTTAGCTTGCTGCTGGGATCCAGCAGAAAAGGACTGGGTGAGACAGGCTGGACACACCCTGGAGCCCTCCTGTGGTCCCTCCCCAGCCTCAATCATTCATCTGTGGGGTTCCTCAGCCTGGCCTGCACCCTCTTGCTATCTGGAGAGCCAGTTTCATCCCGATCCCCCCAGACCAGGCCAAGGGACCCCACCGGTGCACGAATCTGTGCACTGAGCCTTTAGTTATTTATAATAGTTAAAACCTAGAAAAAAAGAAGTCAAATCAGTTAGTTATTAAAGTACCTATCTGTGGTTAAAATAAAGTGTTGTCAATATAATTTTGATCTTTAAATCACCAGATTTATTTTTGAGGAAAAGACAAAAACAAAAAGAAATTCTCTCAATCCAATTTAAAAACTTGCTATACAGTGTCTTCATATGCACAGACTGGTTACCCTTTTTGAAGAAAACTCTGAGAAAACTATTGATTTTGGATTTATTGATATAGTCAAAGGTTCTGTCACCTTTAATTCTGGGAAAAAAATGCTTTCTACATCTTCTTTGCTACAAAAATTACGTAAAAGATATAATGATTTAGACCAGTTGCTTATGTAATATTCAAATGAGTCACCTTGGGGTCTTAGACTACAGATACTGATTCAGAAGGTCTGGACTGGGGCTTTAGATTCTGCATTTGTAATGAGTTCCCAGGTCATGCTGATGCTATTTGTCCAGGGACTACACATTGAAGAGAAAGGATCTATAGGACTTATGCTTACACTATTATGTCTCATGGATCTCATGATAACAAACACACACGCACACACACACACACACACACACACACACACACACACACAGTCAGTTGCTGAGGGTTGAGTTATACAGAAATTGTGCTATCCTTGTCAATGGAGACATATTCTCATCAGTGGTCCACAAAAGACTTTTATTTACCAGAACATTTTTTTTTTACATTATCTCATCTTAATGGTGCCTTAATTCTATGGATCCCAGTGTCTAAGATATCTAGTGTCTGAAGGTAAATAGCATTTGCTGTATACACTAATTTTTCAGTTGAGTTTAAAATAATAGCCAACACCGGTTTGGCTCAGCAGACAGAGCGTCGGCCTGCGGACTGAAAGGTCCCAAGTTCGATTCCGGTCCAGGGCACGTACCTTGGTTGTGGGCACATCCCCAGTGGGGGGTGTGCAGGTGGCAGCTGATCGATGTTTCTCTCTCATTGATGTTTCTAACTCTCTATCCTTCTCCCTTCCTCTCTGTAAAAAATCAATAAAATATATTTTTAAAAAATAATAATAATTCCCATCTTGCCACACACAAAAAGTGCTTGCAGCTAAGAGTGAATGCTTTCTTTACACACATAACCAGATGTGATTGAAGTGGGCATCAACAGTTTGAAAAGCATAATGCAAAAGCTGTTAAAAATGTCCAATTATAACGCATTTTACTTATTTTTAACCTCATTACTTCTAAGTTTCACCAACGGGGGTTCAGGCTCTGGGCCTCTTGAGCTAATGTACTCTTTATTTCAGTAAATTAGCAAAATGGAGAACCTTCCATGTCACCTTGGTTGTTCCAGTGTTGTAGATGGAAATGACAACATTATTATAATGAAATCATTTATATGTTACATTTCAAACAGTGAGACAGCAATGGAGTCAAACTTGGGAATCTTTAGCCAATTTTGTCTTTCTTTTTTTAATATATTTTTATTGATTTCAGAGAGGAAGTGAGAGGGAGAGAAAGATAGATGCATCAATGGTGAGAGAGAATCATTGATCAACTGTCTCCTGCATATCCCCCACTAGAGTTCAAGCCTGCAACCCGGGGGCATGTGCCCTGACCAAAAATCAAACCGTGACACTCAACAACTGAGCCATACTGGCTTGGTCAATTGCATCTTTCTATAGATGCATGTGACATTGTATCAGGGACAGGATTATTGAGGAGATGGATCAATTTGGATCTTTATCTGAGTTACAAAGAGTGCATAAGGTGAAGAGAGAACTACTTATCTGCTGAAATAAAAGTTAGTGTCAATCAGTCTTTATTGAGCATACACAACATTCAAGGTATGCTATAATTGCTGCAACCTACAAGTTAGAGTGCTGGAATGTAAGATCAAAATCTTTTCTGTATGTACACTTTTCATCAAGGCATATAATCTTCCTGATTTTCATCTCATAGCCAATGGATTCCTATAGTTAATTAATGTGTCTTAAAATATAACTTAATAAAAATTGCACATGTGTTTGATATTATTCAGAGCCTCTTAATAATGTAAGAAAATGTAATTATTCTCTAAGCTTTTCTTCAATAAACAAGTTTTTAAGGAAGAACAACACCCTCTGTCTATAATTTAATCTTAGTGTTCTGTAAAGTCCTGCTTTTAGTATCAGATCTCAGAAGTGAATTGTTTGTCAAATTTCTTTTAAGCTAAAGGTGAAAAATTAATGAGCCATTTCAGATATTTCAAAATGAATGCAAGTCTGTTAGTTATGCAGCACAACAAATCAAGATTTGTCTATGTTCAAGTATGGTCTAAGGTTCACTGATATTTAACTTTTGAATGCATTATTTCTTATGTTTAATGAAGCATTTTAGAGGGAAAAAAGAATGCAGCTATTGATTTTTCCTAACAGATAAATATATCTCAAAGATGGTTTTAGTAATCGAAATATGTTTTTACCCACAAAACATAATTTCAGAGCAAGGGTAATCAGTGAGAGTTGCTGGAGACACCTGGGTTTTGAAAACCTATGTAATATGTCTGCTGTGGGAGAGCAATTAGCTGGGAAGAAAGCATCCACATATAGCAAGCATGAGCTTAATAAAATTATAATTTATTCTTTGGTTGTACCTGTGATCCATTTTCTAGGCATTCAGTAAAATAAAGGCATTGAAACTACCTTTCAAAGTATTATTGATTCCTTCTTTTGTTTTCCCAGTAATTATTGAGCTCCTCTTATGTTCCTCACAATCTGCTTGGATTTGAGTATCATACAATGAGGAAGAAGACTTGGCTCTTTGCCTTCAATAAATTTAGCCTTTAGAAGGAAAACCAAAGTGTTTATTATGAAGTGTTATTGTTAATTAGAAATGGTGAGCACTACAAAAAAGGTACAGCTATATCACATAAACAGGAGGGTGTCAGAGAAAGCTTATAGAAAGTGACTTGAAGTTAGAGTCTGACATGTGTGATGCAGGAGAAAAGAAAGTGAAATGAATGGATGGGGTTACGCAAGAAATGGAAGATGTAAATCACAGAATATGTAGGGGGACAGCTAGTTTTAGGATAAGATGCATGAAGAGGAATAATGGGAAATAATGTTGGAAATATAGGTCGGAGATTGTGAAGGGCCTTGAGTGGCAAGGTAGAGTTCTGTATTTGAACTGGGGAGAGGTAACATCATGCAGCTTTTCAAGAAGTTTCATTTTGTGTTGGTAATGTGTCAGCACCTAACATCCATAAAAACTTCAAAATAACAGATTGTTCATTTCTCATAAATACTACAGTAGTCACCCCATTCCCAGGGTCAATGTTCTAAGCTCCCTAGTGGATTCCCCAAAATGCAGATACTACCAAAACCTATATATGACTGTGTTTTTTCCTATAGATACATGCCTGTGATAAAGTTTAATTTATAACTTCAGAATAGTAAGATATTAATAACAATAACAATTATGTAATAGAACCATTATAACAATATACTGTAAGAAAAGTTGTGTGAACGTGGTCTTTCTGTGATGTCTGAGATAGCTGGGAGGTTACTAAAAGGCGGGTAGCATACAAGTGTGGAGATGATGGACAAAGTGATGATTTACTTCTCAGGCCAAATGGAGCAGGTTGGAGAGAGATTTCATTATGCTACTCAGAATGATGCTCAATTTAAAAATTATACATTTTTTATTTCTGGAATTTTCTTTTTAAAAAACGTTATTGATTTCAGAGAGGAAGGGAGAGGGAACGAGAGAGAAAATCATTGGGATCAGAGACTGCAACCCTGGCATGTTCCCTGACCGGGAATTCAACTGTGACCTCCTTGTTCACAGGTTGATGCTTAACTACCAAGCCACGCCAGCCAGGCATGGATTTTTCCATTTAATATTTTCAGACCTCAGTTAACTGTGGGGAACTGAAACCCTGAAAAGTAAAACTGCAGATAAGGAGGGACTACAGTATTTCATTGTCTGGTGTACACTAAAAGTTTCAAAGGCAATGGCCGAGGGAAAAAAATACATGCTGGGCGAAGCAGAGGAGGTGGCTATACAAAGGCTTTCCGCTCTGTGCACACTGTTGATGCCTTGAGATTTTTATCACTGTGACTCCAGGTAGGGCCTAGAGCGGCAGACACAGGGCTGCTCATTTGTGGCTGAGAGCAATATCCTTGTGGTCTGAAAATCCCCTTTAGTTTATCTCAGCAAGCTATATTGCTACCAGCATCTTCTATGTGAACCAGGACCTGGCTCATGGCCATGCAACCTGTACAGTCTCCAGGACCCCGACTTAGAAGGACCCACACCTAATTTAATGCTCTGCTATTGCCGTATTGAAACTCTTCATACTTTTTGAACAAGTACATGGTTAGGAATCAGGGAGCTGCACTCTGATCAAAATGCACTGCCACACATCCATATAAAAGGGGTTACTGAATTATGAGAGCAGCAGAGCGCTTATATAACAAAACCGATTCGAAGCTTGAATCTTCATTATTTTTCTTCTTCAAAGCCATGGCTTCTATGGTTGCCACAGGGCTGAGCTAAATATCATTTCTTAGCCTTGTGGTTTTGCAGTTGATAAATTAAGGAAAAACTTCTGTAACATATTTTCTCATTTATAATCTGCCTCCTGGAGCCTAGATACCAGTATGGTTGAGTTCTGCACCCCCTGCAGTCCTTTCAAATTAAATTCTGAGAAAAACTTTAGCAATTATTTTCCCTAATAAAAGTTCTGAAAAATGGAGCTCTCTGTTTGCAAACATTATTGGCTGCCTGGTAAAGTCATTCTGGTGTGTGTGTGTGTGTGTGTGTGTGTGTGTGTGTGTGTGTGTTTTCTGAGTCAAGGTACTATATAAACTGAATAAGGTATCTTTTAGTTCTATCCTTATGCACAGTTTAGTTTATTCTCTCCATTCTCTTTACCCTGAGTAATCGTGTATTTTTCCCTTATTATGTTACCATGGCTGTTTTTCCTTTTTTATTTGTGTTTAATTTTTATTTTCTCAAACTTAGAGATGAATATAGTAAAATATTCCCGCAGAGCTTAATTCATAAAAATATGTCACCTTCTCCCATACTTCATTGTGTCCTTTCCTATCTCCCAAAGGTAAACACTCAATTGCTTTCAACATTTTTAGTTAATTTTTTTTTTATATTTGCCTCTCTGTCTCAAGACCATTTTAAAGAGTTGAATTCATGGTTCAATTTTATCTATTATATTGACTTACCACTATGGAAGGCAAATATTTTAATTTTCTTTCACAAGTACCCTCACCCTTGACTTTTTTCATCTGTTTTTCCTATAGAATATTGCTTTTGTGTTACAAGGTCATAATTTATATTATTATGACTATGTCAATATTATTCACATCGTATGATGATTATATTTCTTTCTTGGAAATCTTTTTACTCCCTTTACAGCTAATAGTTGCCTCATTTCATAGACTTTTAATTTTTCTTTGTATTTAGAATCTCTTCACATGCTAACTCTGATCTTACTGTATGTGTTCTCCCAATGCAGTAACACATACCTAGTATTTCCATTATTTTTATCTTCCTGGTGACCACCCTCCTGAGCCTCTGAACTCCTACTCCTCTCCTCACTAGGTCTGCTGCCCGTGTGCCATTTTAGCAATGTCCTTGGAGGAGAGTGCCCTTAAGAGTGGCAGAACTAATTAAGTTGGATTGAAGTTCTTTGTATGGGTGGGATTTATTGGCAGACGGGTTTTAACATAGGGTGTCTTGGGTGAGTGGTTTTATTGGTAGACTTCAGATTTTAAGTATTTTTATATATTCTCTGTTGACCTAGTCATATTTACTAGAAGTGAATTTTCTGTTTCCTAACTGGAAGGAAGGGTTCTGGGTGTTAAGAGAGTAAAACAGCTGCAGAGCCTCAGCAATAGTAACCTCATCGCATTAAAGTATTCAACTCTCCGTTCTCTATATCTGGTGTCTCTCTGCTTGGCATCCTGCCTCAGTTTTCTGCTGGAGTGAAGGAGGGAGGAACAGGCACTGTTCACATCCACAGGGTGACTGAGGGGGCAGGAGGAGAGACCCCCACCCCACAATCAGAATTCCATCAAGTCCTCCTTTGCCCCTACTTCACTAGGTAGCAGTATCGTCAATCCCCACACCTTTCTGGGTTCTGTGGTACAAACTGAATTGTTATTCAGCATCCCCCCGCTGCTGGCTTAGGTTTTGGTATCCTTGGTCTGTTACCAACTATTCATGTGCTTTACAGCTTGTAGAATCTTATTGTTATTGTCTTTTTTATTCTCTTGGACTGTGTGGATTAGTGCTTTTTAAATTCCTTTATTGTTGTTTTTCCAAATGGAAGTAAGTGTGTGTGTGTGTGTGTGTGTGTGTGTGTGTGTGTGTGTGTGTGTGTGTGTGTGTACAATCTTCTATCATTTACTAACATGCATAATAGTAGTATTCGGACTGAATTTTTATTAAGTACTTTAAATCATTTTTAATTAGTAGAGTGTAACTAAGGAATAAACAAATGAACAAAATAAACTTGCCACTCATAGTTTAAATACTACAGAAAACTTGTTCTTCCAGTGTTTTTTTCCCCTGATTTTTTATTTATTTTTTAACCTTTAGACATAGGTCCTCCTTTTTGCCCCATTAACTTCTTCCAGCACTTTCCCGCCCACCCAAGGCCCTCGCCACCCCATTGTCTGTGTCCATGGGTTATGCATATATACATATAGTTCATTGGTTGATCTCTTCCCATTTATCTTAACAAAGGACTCTGTACCTTTCTCTTTTGAACACAGTTGGAAGCTTTAGACAAAACCGATGGAACCTCACCTCTCTACTAGTGCAGCCCATTTCAGCGGCACTCGTGGCAAAACTGATCTCTTCGTCCAAAGATGGAACCAAAAACGGTGTCTGTCGCCCTCTAGAACTTCCACCTACTGGTAATGTATTTAATGCCTGTCTGTGTGTCTTACATTTTTTATAAGGATAGTGATCATTTTTAATCTCTTAAATTGACATGATTAGGATTGTGCTTTAAAAAAAACACATTTATTTTTTTATGAGGTGCAGACTTTATCTTCTCTGGCTCTTTAAGGGATATTTTTGGAAGGTGATTTTGATAAAGACTGAGAGTTGACCAAACTCAGAGACTGAAAAAAAAAAAAAAAAAAAAAAAAAAGAGGGAACACATTTTGGACTGCAATAAAGAAAAGCAGCTTTGCACATAAAGCATTTTGTAAGTTTCATGAAAATCTGCTTAACGTAGCTTCCCGGTTTCAGCTTCAGCAGGCTTGTTGCCTGCCAAGATTCAGAGGATAGCAGTCAGCTATCTGGGGTATGAAGTCCTTTAGTAGAAAGCATTAAAGCCTAATTCCTGCAATTGACTAAAAAATCCCTCTGTCTTTACACATCATTGCCCGAGAGATGCTTCTTGTACTGCAGTGCAGTTTGTCAGGCCTTGTTGGACCACATAGGATAAAACTGAAGAAATTAAACTACCTGTAGTGGGGAAAGCGCTGCTGCCTCTTGTCTCTGCCTCCAGCCTCAGCATTAGAATTCTAGAGAGGAGATTCTCTTTACATATTGTTAAATTTGTATCTAGTCGCTGTGAAATTCAACTTCTGGGGCTCTGTTTTTGTGTCCAGACCTGGGGGCTTGACTACCCTTGTTTTATTTCATCTGTTTATCTCTTGGCAACAGAAGCATTAAAAAGATGTTTTGAAGAAGCCTAAAAAAAATCTGAATACATTCAGAATTGCCCTCTGGTAGAGATACAGCTTTTCAAAGGCCTATAGATTGAGAGCCTCCTAAACTGATTCTTGATTGAGCAAAGTGGGAAATATAGACAACAATGATAACAATGATAAGCCTATGTCCTCAAAGTGGAATGAAGAAGCCCTTCAGGAGTTTTTGTGTGTGTGTCTGTTTTCTGTCTTCTATTCTGAGCCCACAAATTCATTATGGACTCAATTTGTTAAAATATATAAACAACAATCTACACTAATAAAAGAGAAATATGCAAATTGACTGTATCTTTGCGACGCAACCAGCCAATCAGGAGTGAGTATGCAAATTAACCCAACAAAGGTGCCGGGTTAATTTGCATACACAGGCGCTGTGTGGCCAGGGGTAGGATGCTTGTGTTGTCACCATGGCAACAATGCAGGCATTCCGCACCGCCCCAGCTGCTCTGGGCCTCTGGGCAGTGTGGGAAGGCGGAAAGGTGGCTCTGGCTGGAGCAAAGGTGGTGCCGGCAGCCAGGGGAAGGAAGGCCCATTCTTGCATGAATCTTCATGCATCGGGCCTCTAGTGTAATAATAGTTTAGTTGGAAGGAAAGCACTGGGCTTCATAAAAGACTAGATTGAAGCCCAGATTTAATTAATTGATTAAGTCAACAAATATTCAGACCCCCTATATGTTCCTGCCATGCTCTGTCTTCGGTAAAGTGATATCCCCCTTGCCAGTACCCTGCACCACCTCTCTGCCAAGAGCCTCTGTGTCTGCACCTACAGAAGGATATCTAAGGTTCTAGTTTCTCAAGTGGTTCTGAGAATTAAATCATGACGGACATTTGAGTACTTCTGTATACTGTAAAATGTTATGTTAGCAGCTGTCTTCCTCATCAAATAACCGTATCAATGTGCTCCACAATATGGCAAATGTCTGCATAATGATGGCATAGCTAAGCAAAATAGCAATCTCCAGTTTTATCTCTGCAATAATTTAGCCACATATATGAAGCTTAGAAGACATAGTGAGATATATACTGAAACCTGCTTATAACTCTAGTGTTAAAGAAGCAGCAAGATAGGCCTGCTTTAGAGCTACTAGTATAACTTGTTTGGGTCATTGAGAAGTTTACCAGTTAAAGCCCGTGGCTGAAACCACTACACAATCCTTCTTTATTAAGGTAGAGAACAGTTTACTATAGCCAGTTAATAAAGGAAGGAAAACACATCCTCTTCAGATCCTTCTCAGAAGGAAAAGCAAAATCTCCAAAGAGCAAAAATCAGAATACTTTATTAGCATATTCTTTTTTTAAAACAACCTGTCATTACCTAGGAAACAGCAAGCATATTTACAATTATCTATTTATCCTCTGGACCTGTTAGGCCAAATATTGATTGTCTTGACATTTTATTTCAGCCACAGTAGTACATAATGCCCCCCTTCACAGTGCCATTTTAGGTTGTAAGCAATAATGAAAATTAAATTATAGGAGCATTTTATAAATCTCTTTTGAATCAGAATGCAGATTCTCTGTAACTAGAAATATTAAGGGCACCTGGGCTTAAGTAGTCTACCGATTAACTTGACATTTCATTCCTTGACATTTTATAGATCCCAACCAGGCATCTGTGACCCTTCTGACTTTCAGAGATTTCTGTCTACACTACATAAGCTTTTCTTTCTTTGTTGTTGTTTTCTTTTAAGGTTTTTAAATTGACTTTTAGAGAGAGAAGAAGAGAGAGGGAAGAAATACTGATGTGAGAGAGAAACATAGATGTGAGAGTTAAACATCCATCGGCTGCCTCCTGCATACCCCTTACGGGGGATCTAGCCAAAACTTGGGCATGTGCCCCAACTGGGAAAATATTTTATAAATCACTTTTGGTGACTATAATAAGGACTGTTTCTAAGTTGCATAAAATGTAATGTCATCAGTGATGATGTGATAAGTTTTACATAAGTAAATTTGGGTCATTTCTCCTCATAAGGATGTACATGTAATGTATATACATATATACCTACATATATGCCTACATATATATGTAGTTACTATTTTCCTATTCAAAATTATATATATATATATATATATAACTGAAAATTACATTTATTAGAATATAATGTCTACAGATAATATTATTTATAATTTTTGTATATTTCAAAGATTTATATTTCTAACTTCTGAAAAGCTACTTGAATATACATATTATCATTTCTTGAGCAGAGATTTTAAAGTATGTATTGAAAATATTATCGACAAATTGTTGCTATACTAAAATTTATTGGCAAGTAGTACATTTTAGCTTTTCAGGAAATATCCATTATTTATATTTATATTTATATTAAATGTTAGTACAGTTGAATCCAGCATTGTTGTTATTTTTTGTTTGTTTGTTTTTTGGTTACATATGAGACCAATCGACCTGTCCAGAGTAGCTCAAAAAGAGAAGTCCTCAGGAGACATTAAAAAAAAAATAAGCTAAAAAATAGAAAGCTTGTTTTAGAGAAGGGTGGGCTTTAATATGTTTCAGCCATCAACATGTAAGAAAATATCCAGAACATGGTATAAAAATTTAATTTGTTCAGACAGCTTGCATATAGCATGCATTTAGATAAGGTGACCATTCTTTATATAAACAATTTCAGTGAATGAGGGGTGTTGTGACAAATACAAGCTAGGTGTTAGGAGTCACTGGACTGTGCGATGGTGACACCCCAATTGTATGGCTCTTCAAGCAGTCAGCTGCACAGTGAACCTAGGAGTCTGAGCTGGAAACTGATAACAGAGTGTTCGTGGAACTAAAGATCAGCCTTCATGAGCTGCCAGCCTGAAGTCCTTGGACAAAAGCTAAAAAAAGCTTCAGAAATCACTTTGAAGGACTATTCATCAAGGCTCTTAAACAGAGTGAGCATAGGTGGGGAACCTATTGTCCAAAGTCAACAGAAAGTACAGTCAATTCTCTGTATCCTGGGGAGTGCAGGCTGGGTTTACTGAGGGGACATAGAGCTGTCACTCACCCAGAACTTTTCAAGCTTCCAGCTTCCTGTCTCGACAGTTTTGATTTTAGGAAATGATTCAGCTTTGATTCAGTCTAGAGTTTTGTTTGTGTGTTTGCTAAAAGACCTAAAGACAACCTGAGATGTATACTCTGAAGAAAAATTATTTTAACAAGAGTTATCCAATTTTCAATGTTTCTCAGCAATTTTTACAGGTTCTTACATTCTTCTCTCATTATTTCTCAAACACCTGTCACTCCTTTCAAATTATAGTAGCTCCGAATAAACTTTATAGTATATAAATGTGACAAAAATCCCTTAGAGTACAACCCTATCTTTATATTTTGATGGTCCCTTTTTTTTCACAATGGGTTAGCATTGTCATTTACTAACCTAGAAACTGCCAGAGATTCCTCAATGACTTTCTGGTTCTATATTCTGCTCTTCCCTCCAGGTGTCCAATTTTTCTCACTATTATTCTATTCAGTATTATCGAGATAGGTCTTGCACGTTTGTGTTTCCACTTAACAAAACCCAAGTATTCCCTAAAGCTCAGTGCAAATGCTATCCTCTCCACAGAAAAGCCCTTCAGTGTTCTGTTGGGACAACCTCTCCCGACTCTGTCTACCATGCTTTAGGCACTTACGTGCTCCTTGGCATTGTGGTCTGATTCTGAGGTAGAGTACAAGCAACTTAGATTTTCATTAGAATGAATTGTTTCCACTTTATTTTTATTTTATTTCAATTATTTGATATCTTCTTTTTGACCCAGGAGAAAATAAATACGTACTGTGTGGTTGTCAGGTGTAGCATTCTATATGTATTCATTTAGACTAAATTCCTAAATCCAGTCGTTCAGATATTCTATATTGTATTATTAATTTTAAAATCTCTTACTGTGAGTATAGATTTTACCGTGTAGTTCTGCCAATTTTTGATATATTTATATTTTAGGTCATTCTTTGATATTTGTAAATTTAAATACTGTATATTGTATCTACCTGGCTGATTGCAATACTTATCAAATGAAATGATCTTTTTTTTTAGATCGTAAGGCTTGTCTTAAATTTGATTTGTCTGATTTAACTTAACTACACTTACTTTTTTGATTAGTAACTTTATGCTGTATCTTTTAAACTTTTAACCTGTCTGTATCTTTACCTGTTAACATGAGTTATGAATAACTATCAATTTGTATTTAAAATACAATCTGATCATCTCTTAACTGGAACATCAAGTCCTACATTTAATGTGATTACTGATGCATTTATGCTCATACTTTTGATCTAAATTTCTTCAGGGGTTTTGTGCCCTTATCCTATCTGGCCTCTTTCTCAGATTTTCCCAAGCTAGATTCCTCCACTTTATGGTCATTTTGGCTTCTACTACACAAGCCTCCACAGAGGAATTTCCCCCTCACTGGACCCCTACCCCCCCACCCCCACCTCCTGCCCATTAATCTGCAGGAACAGTCAGGTTGTTCCCTGGGGAGACTGGAAAGCCAGACTTTCCTGCCTATTGGGCTGTCTGGAGTGACTGTGAAACTGACCCTTCCTAGTTAATCGGGCTTAATGTCTGATTACATTTGATTCCTTCCTTTGTTAATAACTAACTAGTTGCCTATGCTAACATTCCCCCCTCAAGAATCCTGGGCCCTTGCATTTTACAAGGAGAGATGAATGGAGAGCTCATTTTCTGTAGCTTCTTCCAGCTGTCAAGAGAGGTGTAGTCCTGCCTATCCATGGGCCCAGAGGTGCTTGCTATCTGCCAAAAAGAAGAAAGAAGTCTAAAGAGGAGGGGGGGCATATTCATGGGAAAAAAGGGTTTTGTAAGTTCCAGGTCAATCTATTACTCTCCTTGGAAGACAGCATGCACACTGTCTAGAAGAGGATGGCACTGTTGGACATCTTCGAGGTGACAGATTCGACGAGAAGGTTGAAAAAGCATGGTCCCAAATGAAGAGAATTATAGCAACTAAAGGTCTGATGAGAAGTAAGAACCAGATGATAGAGAGAGGGACTGACTTTATAGTGTCCAAGATTCAATTGGAGAGGGGGCTTCCCTGGACAAAGGTGCGTCACACCTATCGGAAGCCTTCTTGTTTTCCATACTCAATTCAAATTGGGCCAAGGGGAACGGCCTAAGACCCCCTTCCTGCAGCAGGTTGCGTCTGTCTGAAAGGCAAAGCAGCTTTTGGTAGCAGAATTTTGGTCCCTTCAGCCCCACCTTTCAAATAGCAAAGTTTTGCATTCCAGAAGCGAAGCCCATACACCACTTCACACTTCACCTGCTCAGCCACCTTGTTTCACCCGATGACAAGTCAGTTCAGCTAAGCTGCTGAGTGTCATTTCAGGAGGCAGCAATGTAGGCTGGGCTTCCAAAGTGAAGTTTATATTGTGTAAACAAGTAATCAGGTATTTAAGAAGGTTTATGCCTATGAAAACAAAAGGGAAAAAAAACAAAAGTTAATGATCAGAGCAAATTATAAACCAGTTTTGGAGGTTGTAATGTTACAGAATTTACCAGGCGACTGAAAAATATGAGTACAGGAGTACAGGAAAAAAAATGTTTATTTTCAGATGTTTCTCATGTACTAGTATAGGACTCAGGGGAGGCTGTTTCCAAATCCTGAGCAAGCCAATGTGGAGGAAGCTTTCCCTTTATACCCTCTGGTTTCTTTGTCCCCCAAATATGGATCATACTTCCGGACCTTCCACGGGCTTTGCAAAAAGCCCCATGTGTTGGGGTGGGGGCTGTGAGACCACATCTAAAGGCCTGGCCTGACACCAGTGCTGATAACTCCATCTGGTGGTTGTGTATTGTTTATGGTTTACGGCCTCTTTAAAATGGGAGTAGTACTTAGGTAAATAGGTCTTGCAGGACCAGATAATTAAAGAAGGGGCAGTGACTAGACTATAGGCTAACAAGAATGTGCATTAGGTTACTGGCACAGATTCAGATTGCTAGCCTCATCCCCCCCCCCAAAAAAAAAATAACACCAAAAGTCTCATTTTCTCCATTAATAAGGTGAAAACGTGTTTAGATGTAAGGCTCAAAAGTTTATTTTGCTGGGGTGAAAAGAAAGCAAGCATTGCCAACCTGAAATATCATTCTTGTCCTTAGTTTGAATATCTCTAGTGATATCATCAGGTAAATTCTGTATGGCATACACAGGGTTAAGAAAAAGTTTTAGTTCTCAGTAACTCAAAATCAAAGAAGGAATAAAAATGAAACATTAGTTTGGATGCTTGAAGAATACTAGAGGAATTCAGGATCCAGTTCAATTTCTAGTTGAAAGACAAAAATTCGAAGACAATTAACTGAACTTGAGTCTAGTATCCACAACTGGGCATTGTGATTTAAACACAATTTCTCCCCTTAAAATTACCCTCTTTTTATTAAAGAGCTAAATTAAGATCAATTTATGTACTGCACTAAGTCCAGTTTCAATTCAGTCAGATTATTTGCAGAAACACAACAAGAATAGCAATTGATTATATCGGTTCTTTTCATTCTGTTTTGCTGGGCTCTCATAAGTAATCTCCAGATTGAGTTTTAATTACCCTCTCAGGAAGTGACTATGAAGTTTCCCCTTCCTATTTACTCCAGCTTACTATCTGATTCCCTTTGTTCCCATCCTACATTAACTATGCTAACATTACCACCTCTCTCTACTCATTCCATTTATTGGTATATTTATTTTCATATTCTATTTTCCATACCTATTATTTATTTTCTCTTTTTAAAAATGTCATCTGGTTATTTGTTTATTGCTAATACATTTCCTTCCCATGTTGAGTTTAATTACAATGCTTATTTTTAAATGAACATACTGTGTGTGTGTCAATGTCTTTACTTTGGGTAGTTTATGTGTTCTTTGTACTAATTTTCTTTCATGTGGGTTGTGGACGTCAGGTAAGTTGGCATTTTGGTGGGAGATCATGTTTCCCTGGACATATCAGCTACACCTCCTGTGGCTAATAGGGGGACAGAGTGAAGTTAGGCCCCTATTTATGTCTTCCTTGATGTGTATAGTGAGAGAGAGTCCATGTGTTCTCAGGTATTATGCAAGTATTCTGAACTACCCTCAGTTTTTGCCAGTTCACTGGGCATCCTTAATTTTCAGGGGTTCAATGTTATCTGATGAAATGACAGTCTCCTTAGGTTTTAATTTCACCAGCCTTGGGAAGGTGGAAGAGAGAAGGAAATACCCAAGAGTTCAGGTTTGCTCAAGCCTCTTTACAACAGCATTTCATCCCAGCAGATGTGAGGAGGCTTTTCTAAACCAATTTTGATTTCACTTATTACTCTTTCCCTTTAGATATTTTGCCCATAAATACGCACATTTTACCAAGTTCGATTACCATGTGTTCTTCTTTGTATATTGTTCTTGTCATTTATAACATACCATGTTCTTAAATATTATTTTACATTTTAACAGCCACACATTTTATTACACTTTTCTAAGTAATTTCCATGTTTGGGATGATTAGGTTGTTTTCTGTAATGAGTTTAATTATTCTTATAGGATAAGTTCCAAGGCACAGGATTGCTACTGTTATTTTTATAAAAAGTAATATTGCTTTGCCAATAGTTTGTTCAAATTAGCAATGCCAGTAGCAGTAGATGCATCATGAGAGTGAAAGTTTATTCAAGAATTTACATTATTAAAATTGAAAATGTGATCACGGTGCTGCTTCTATTGAAAGAAAAAGGACTCTGCAATTTTGTTTACAATTATGAATATGGAATAATAGAAAACAATACTTATTAGAAACAACATAATATATTTAGATATAAATAAAATTTGGATAAAATCTGTGTTTTGCTATGTTTTAAGTCATTATGTGGATCTGGGCTTTGCCCAGTGATACATAAGGAAGTCCTATCAGTAAGAAAGATCCCATGTAAATACAGCATCCTTCTCAGAACAACATGTTGTCTTCTCTTTCTCAAGACTTCAGAATGTAGAAGAGGGCAGGATAATATGAAATAATCCATATAAATGTTTAGGAACTCTGTATAATATGGAAGGGAAAATGTTTTCAAAACCAAATACAAAAGAGATTTTCAAATACCCAGAAGCAAAAATGAAGACAGAACAAAGAATCAAAGAAATAATCAAAAGAGCTGACCCTGTAGTTGCCTGGTGTTGGGAGGTTATAGATCCTGATTAATTAGGGTGGGGATATAGCAATCACATCGGGACAAAAAGCATGATTATGTTTCTATAAGAAAGTTGTAACTAACATTCCTATATAAAATCAAGACCATGTGGTGAAAGTGGGAAGGCTAGAAAGAAATCAACCCACTGTTGGAGAAATGCTTTCTTCTGTCTGAATTCTGGGTGAAAAAAAATTAAATCTGCATTTAGAAATCAAGCTCCTGGCTCACAATTTGTATTACCACTGTAGTATAGAAAATCCAAGCCAAGAAATTCTCATAAAAATTGTCTCTGATCCAGATATGTTCCTGGGATGCCTGGCAAAAATAAATGTAATGCTGGGAAAATATGTATCAGAGAAACACTAAGCCAAAGAAAGGCTGAGTAATTATATTAATATCAAAGGGTGGGGGAGGACTGTATAGTTTGGAATAGAGAAAATATGAAGAAAAAAATTTTATGTATTTTTATAGAAATAAGAAAACCATAGCAATTTCAAATTGTATACAAGAAACTATTCTAAAATATGTAAAAAAAATATAGTATGGCTAAGATAAATTGACAACATTACATGGGAAATTTTAACATGTATCAATAATCTAACAGGGAAAATACATAGAACAATTAATAAAGTTATAGCCACACATTTTTCAAGCTTGATCTACTGGACACATATATGGAATGCTGCAGCCATATCACAAGGAACACACATTAATGATATGGGACCATTTATAAAAATGTTTATTTTCTATTTATCAGATGTAATTGCCTGTAGAGTCACAAAACAAATTTCACCTTATAACCTAATATCAAACTATCAGTAGCATACAGACCTTGTTTTTTATACATAATTAAGTTAGACATCAATATCAAAACAATAACATACATCTTATATTTGAATATTTTAAAAATTACCTTAATACATACGTAGAAAATTTGTAGCCTTAAATGCATATGTATGTAAATATATATATATGTGTGTGTGTGTGTATATATATATATATATGTATATATATATATATATATATATATATATACACACACACACATATATATATACACATACTAGTATATACACTGAGTGGCCAGATTATTATGATCTCTGAACGCATAATAATCTGGCCACTAGTAGCCCGTTTGCACGAAGATTCGTGCACTAGACCTTCATACACCTGGCTGCCTGCACCAGTTTTCTGCCGGCACCGGGGACCCAGGCCTTGGCTGTGGCCACCGCCTTCTACCTTCTTTCAGGGTCCCGGCTTGGCCCTGGGCAGTGGCCTTGGGTTCGGCTGCACCCAGTGTCCCTGCGACCCGATCGCAGGAGCAAGCCGACCCCCCAGGTCGGCTCGCTCCTGCGATCGGAGCAGGCACCCCGCTGGCGCCCAAGGCCCGGAAAGCCTCGGGCAGCTTTCCGGGCCTTGGGCTCCGCCGCACCCCAGCTTCCCTGCGACCCGATGGCAGGAGCGAGCCGACTCCCCAGGTCGGCTCGCTCCTGTGATCAGAGCAGGCTCTTCCCTGCAATGGTTTCCTGGTTGGCGTGGTTGATGGGCGTGGCTTGGTTGGTGGGCGTGGCTTGGGCGTAGCAAAGGTGCGGTCAATTTGCATATTTGTCTATTATAAGGTAAGATATATATATATATATATATATATATATATATATATAGAGAGAGAGAGAGAGAGAGAGAGAGAGAGAGAGAGAGAGATGAAAGGTAAATGAGCTAATCATTTAACTTAAGAAGTTAAGTAAAAATAAGAGAATATATTTAAGTAAAATTTACCAAAGCCAATAAATATAAAACAAAATAGATGTGATGAAATAATAATAATGATTACTTACTAACTCCAAAATGTGTTCTTTGGGAATATTGATAAATTAATTTACTTCTAGCAAAAGTGATGAAGGAAAAAAGGCATAAGTAAGTTAATGTTAGAAATAGAAAAGAAGACAAAATAGCATTAAATGGCAGTGATTTTTTTTTTGCATAATAGAATGAACAACTGAATGCAAATAAATTTGGAATACAAAATCTTAAAATCTGAATATACTTATAATAACAATTTTAATAATATTTGTTTGCCAATATTAATGAAATGAAATAAAATTATAAAAAATATACAGCAATCCTCCTTGCCTCTTTTCACAGAAGGTAATCAGGGTCAAATAGTTTTATGCATGAATCCTAGCACTCCTTTGTAAAATGGATGATTGCTCATGCTATATAAACTTTTACAGAATCTATGAAAAGGAGCAAAGATTTCTAAATATTTGTGAGATTGTCTTAGCCAGTTTGGCTCAGTGGATAGATCCTTGGCCTGCAGACCAAAGGGTCCCGGGTTCAATTCAGGTCAAGGGTACTTACCTTGGTTGCAGTCTCTTCCCCGGCAAGGGCCCTGGTCAAGACTCATGCAGGAGACAACCAATTGATGTGTTTCTCTCACATCAATGTTTCTCTCTGTCTTTCCCTCTCTCTTCCACTTTCCCTAAAAATCAATGGGAAAATATCCTCAAGTGAGTATTAACAACAAAAATTTGTGAAATTGTATAATAAAGATATCAAAATAAGCAAAGAACAAATGAGAAGTGAAATGATCAATCAGTCACATAAATATATATGCAAATATCCAAAAATAGTAATAACAGAATATAGAATACAAATGACCAAACAGAGCTTATTCCAGGAATATATGCATTTTATTTCACAATATAAATTGAAAAATCTTACAATTATTTCAAAACATTATTCAACAACTCTTTATAAGAAAACCTCTTAGCAAAGTAAGAATAGCAATGATCTTTCTAATCTGATAAAGGAAATTTCCAGAAAAATATAGAAAACATCTTTTTTAAAATAATAAAATCTTGGAAACATTTTTAAAGTGAAAAACACAAAGCAAGGACCAAAAAATGCTATTGTCACTGCCCCATTCCACACTGCACTGGCAGTCCTAGGCAAGATGATATGAACAGTCAGTCAAAGCTAGGGAAATGTGAAAGGAATAAACAAAAGTATCCTTTTCAAAAAGTAATTGTTTACATTGAAACTAGGAAAATAAAAACCCTATAATCAAGTATTAGAATAATAGGAGATTAATAAGAAGGCTCATTGTAAAACCAAGATGCAAAATGAAATAGCATGCTTTTACACAATCAAATACATTATACAATATTTCTAGTGGCCCAGTGCACAAAATTCGTGCATGGGGGGGTTTTCCTCAGCCCAGCCTGCACCCTCTCCAATCTGGGACCCCTCAAAGGATGTCCTACTGCTGGTTTACAGGGATCGGGCCTAAACCAGCAGTCGGATATCCCTCTCACAATCCGGGACTGCTGACTCCAGCCGCTCACCTGCCTGCCTGATTGCCCCTAACCACTCTGCCTGCTGGCCTGCTCACCCCAAAGTGACCTCCCCTGCTGGTCTGCTCACCCCCACTTTCCCTCCCCACTTGCCTGCTCATCCCCAACTGCCCTCCTACTGGCCTGATCACTCCAAACTGCCCCACCCCTGCTGTCATGATTACCTCCAATTGACCCCCACCAATGGCCTGCTCACCCCCAACTGGCCCCCCTGCTAGTCTGCTTACCCCTATCGGCCCCACTCCCCACCAGCCTGATCACCCACAACTGCCGTCCCATAATGGCCTGATCACCCCCCTAGTGACGCAAGCTCCCAGCCCATCCTTTTTTTCTTCAGTGATTCCTTGAGCAGAGGCCAGGGCCAGCTGGAAGCAAGTATCTGGGATTTATCTATCTTCTATAATTGAAACTTTGTAGCCTTGAGCAGAGGCCAGGGCCAGCCAGGGTGGGTGGGAAGCTTGGTTTCCTCCATCGTCGGGGGCAACCCAAGCCTCCTGCTCACTCCAGCTCTGTGGCCGCTGTCATTTTTGTTGGGATTTATTTATCTCCTATAATTGAAACTTTGTAGCCTTGAATGGAGGGCCAGCCAGGGTGGGCGGGAAGCTTGGCTTCCTCCATCCCCATGACAACCCAAGCCTCTTGCTTGCTACAGCTCCATGGCTGCCGCCATCTTGGTTAGGTTAATTTGCATACTCACTCCTAATTGTCTGGTGGGCATGGCTTGTGGACATAGCAGAGATATGGTCAATTTGCATGTTTCTCTTTTATTAGTGTAGATAAGTTATTAACAGAGAAACTAAAAATAAACGTAATAACAGTTGTATAAAACTTTTATGAAGATAAAAACCAAACCTTATTAATTGCAACTGAAATAAATTGAGAGACATAACATGTTAATTGCTGGAAGACTCAGTATAATTTTCTCAAATGGGTATATTACTTTAATGCAATCCTAATAAAATTCTGAAATGTCTTTTCATGATACATGCCAAACTAATATATAAGTTCATATGAAAATAATGGTCCATAAGAATCCCCAAAATTGAGTAATAATAATTACATGAGTATAAAGATGATGGTTAAAGAAGACCCATCATTTCATTCATTATAAAGTTATATTAATTTAAAAAGGATGGCACTGGTTAAAATAAATGTAATAGCAAGGCTATAAACAAATCTATATATGAATTAGATCTCATTATATGACAGCAGCTTAATTAATACTTCAGTAAAATAAGTGAGAATAGTTGGCTATCCATAGAGTAGAGGTAAAGTTGAGTTTCTACTTCATAACAGATTCTGTCTGGATTAAACACACAAATTTGAAAATTCATCTTTAAAATATTTGAGGAACATTTTCCTGACATCAGAATAAGAAAGTTTCCTGCATAACATGAAACAAATCAAACAACCCCCCCAGTACTCAGTATTGACAAATTTGAATATATTAATATTTTAAAATATGATAATTAGCAAGAAAATGAAAATCACAGGTTGAAAAATATTAGTAAAACATATAATGAACAAGTCAATAATATTCCAATTAAAAACTGTAAAAAATAACTAAATGATAAACAAGTTAAGGAAAAATGGCTGAAGAATAAACTGGAATTATGAATATACATACAAAAAATTGCTGAACCTCACTAATAATCAAGGCAATGCAAAATAAGAGAATAATGAAATTTTTGTACACATCAAAATGTCAAAATTTAAAAGTCTGTGGAGCAATTTCTACATAGCTAATAAAGTTGAAGTTACCCACACTATATAATAATTCAGAAATTCTACTTCTAGTTATCTATTTGAGAATGTGTGGCACACATGTAATAAAATGTAAAAATATTCTTTGCCACAATGTAATGCTGAAAATTTGTAAATGACCTCACTAATCCTCAGTAATAGAATTGTAGAATAAACTGCGTTAATTCTACAACCAAATACTTCTTAGCAGTTAGAATTAATGCTATAGATCTCCATTTACTTTTATGAAAAAACTAGCGTTCCCGTTGCAGGAAAAATCCTGCAATAGGATTTCCTGCTGCACTCTACCCCGCCTCCACTCTGCCCTTGTCACCCACCCCGCCTTCTCCGCCAGCCTGCCTGCTTTCCCCTTCTCCCTGGCCCTGACTTCGCTCCTCCCTTCTCCTCCCCACCCCGCCCCGCTCCCGGCTTGCTTGCTTCTTCGAAGCTTTACTCCCTTCTGCAGCTCTTGGCTTCTTTCGACGCTGTCTTGACATGCAAATTAGCCGCCATCTTTGTTGGGCAATTTGCATAATCTCCCTGATTGGTTGATGGGCGTGGCTTGGCTGGTGGGCGTGGCTTAGGTGTAGCGAAGGTGCGGTCAATTTGCATAATTGTCTATTATTAGATTAGATACTAGTAGCCCTGCGCACGAATCCGTGTGCCCGTAGGTCCCTGTACCCCTCCTGTAGCTCCACCCTCCCCCATAGCTTGATGCCCTGCCCCCCTCCTGTAGCTCTCTGCCTCCTGCTTGCTTGCTGCCCTGTCCCTCCTGTAGTTCTCTGCAGCCAGCTTGTAGTTCACTGCCCCACCCTCCTGCAGATCTGTGATCAGGTCATTAAGCTGTTGGTCATTACACTTCAGGGAGTAATGGATAATTAGCATATTCCTCTCTTATTATATAGGATAATGCTAAGTGAAAAAAAAACCCCACATAATTTGTATAAAATGGAATATCCTTTAAAATAATTGAATCTTTATGTCTGTTTTTGCCTATGCCTATATATACCTACATCTGCTTATAAATCTATCCACCTATCTATATCTATATAACAAAAAACTGGAAATGATTAACAACCTTAAAGAACTAAATCTATAAGACTGTAGTTATTTGTCCATTG
Source organism: Eptesicus fuscus (assembly GCF_027574615.1). NCBI lineage: Eukaryota > Metazoa > Chordata > Mammalia > Chiroptera > Vespertilionidae > Eptesicus > Eptesicus fuscus. The sequence goes on from NC_072475.1 coordinate 35,395,749, forward strand.
GGAAAGGATATGATGAAGGAACTATAGTAAAATAAAATGTTAAAAGTTGATGTGGATCGTCATTATATATTATATTATTTATATTCATTTATATATGATACATTTCTCATAATAAAAAACTGGAGTCTTACAGTGAGATGCTTTATTTTTCAGATAAAAATGTTGTTTATATGAAGACCTGGGTTTGAGTCCCAGTTTTGCTCTTATGTGCTTCATTCAGTAAATGAGGATAATAGAAGATATTTAACTTGTTGATTTCAAAAATTATTGAGATCCAATGAAAATTAGTGTATATGGTGAAAGTGGCTATTATAAATTTTGAAGCACTCTTTAATATAAGGAAAATTTGCAAGCAGTATATTGCACATTTATATTAATTGTACATGCACATTTGTATGTATTGTAAGGTTTTCTTGCTGCTGAATTACCCAAAAAAATCATATTCAGTCTTAAAACAGACAAAATTCTTCATCCATATCTAACTAAAGAATAAGCTGGAAATATTTTTTAAAATATATTGTATTGATTTCTTTTACAGAGAGGAAGGGAGAGGGGCAGAGAGTTAGAAACATCATTGAAAGATTGATCAGCTGCCTCCTGCACACCCCCAACTGGGGATATGCCTGCAACCAAAGTACATGCCCTTGACCAGAATCAAACCTGGGACCCTTCAGTCCACAGGCCGATGCTCTATCCACTGAGCCAAGCTGGTCAGGGCTAAGCTGGAAATATTTTTAACAAACTATATGGTAATGATTCTTTTATCAAATGTTCAATTACCTGGACTATTTGGAACAGACTTAGAAAAGGGAATTAAACCCATATTAAAAACAAACATATGAGTACAACTATATGACATTTTTGAAAAGTCAAAAATTTGGAGACATTTAAAAGATCAGTGGTTGCCAGGAGTTCAGGAGGGAGGGAGGAGGGTAAAGATGAATAGGTAAAGTACATTTTGGGCAATGAAACCATTCTGTATGATGTATATGATTACTATTCTGTAATGTTGGATGCATGTCATTATGCATTTGTCAAAACCCATAGAAGTACACAAAACGAAGTGTGGTCTTCAGTAAAAACATATTAATATTGCCTTATCAAGGCAATAAATGTATCACACTAATGAAAGATGTTCATAATTTGGGGGAAAGGGAAAGGATATTTAGAACTGTACTTTCTGTTAAGTTTTCTGTAGATCTGAAGCTATTCTAAACAACTAAGCTGTATTAATGTAAAGCAAACAAAGATGCATAGCATTCAAATTAAAACCTCAGGCTCTAAGCAGATTTCCTTTCTTCATGCATGGGGCCCTCAGGTATTCTCTCAGGATCTCTTTACTCTTGTTTTAGTTATAATTTTAACAGATTCAGTGTATGGATTTTCCATTTAACTTGTTAGAATGGTACGGTCAAGGAAGAAGCAACTTATTTATCCTAACAATTTTCAGCTAGCAGTCAGAAGTGCCTTTGAAAGGCCTGTCAGAACTAGAGCATGTCTATTTTGAATTAGCTGCTTGGTTATTGCCTCCCACCCCACCCCACCTCATCCCAACACTACCATCTGGCTGCCCTTGAACCTCCCCTAGAAACCCCCTGATTTACCGATTCCATCAAATACAGGATTAACACGTTAACACCTTGAGCCTTCAGAGATCACTTTAGAACTGTGACTGGAGGCCCTCCTGATGGGTGTCTTTGCCTTATTTGTTATAAAAATAAATTAATGTCAAGCATGAATAGAACTCAAAGAGACAGGGCAATTGGTGGAGATTTAGACTACAGGAGAAAGACCCACAAACACAGGTAGAAATGAGGAATCCAATATTTGAAAATATGTATAGCTAAGGTGTTAATTCTTTTAATGTGTGTAATGATTTACAGTTTTCTAAGTGATAGTGTAACAATGCATTATACAGGAACATTTAAATTATATTCCACATGTTCTTTTTCTGATGTTAGGAAAGTACCTAAAATTATTTGGAAATGTTTTATCTTGATATATATTTTTCTTTCTTTAAAAATATGAGTTTCCACCTCTCCCCAAGGTCGTCTTCTGTGTGCTCTCATGTTGAACTCCATTATATGCTCTCTGAATGTGAACGTTAGAATTGCCTATGTTTGGCTCTGTAGTTCTATGAAGCTAGCAATTGTGTATTAGTCATCATTGCATAGCAGGTACCTAAAATAGAGTCTATACAAAGTGTTGAATAAATATTTGTCAAAAAAGTGTAACTTTAGTTATCTTTAAAATTTAATTATTCAGAATTATTTTGCTGATGATATTGGGTAAATAAATTTGAATATTTTAAGAAAAGACATAAAATATAGAGAACAATCACCTTTAATTTTTTTTCAGAAAAAATAATTGTCAACATGCAAGTTCAAACAGTCACAGCATTCAAAACAATTACTAATGTTGTTGGATATTTAAAGGGCTTGACTTCTCCAGGTAAGTATGTTAAAGAATTTGTAATCTACATTTTACACAAAACATCACAAAGAATTGCTCTATAATAATTCAATAGCCTAGTTAAATATCCTATATTACATGTAACCAGAAGTTTATAGCACTCTAAGAGGGGGACAATATGAAACCTTGAAGTGGATCTTTATTTTCTTTCTTACAATATCTCTTCAAAAGTAAATCATAATAGAGAAGAAATCAAAACAAAATTAAACTGGCATGTGCCTGGTGTAGATAAGCTGTACAAGCCAATGTATTCTCTCTGTTTTTCTTTTATTCACTGTAGCAGTGTCAAAGGTATTTTTATTTTAAAAAATACTTTAAAAATAAAATGTTTAAGTTTTAATGGCATGTGGGGCTTTTTTTGTTTGTGTTTTGTTTGTTTGCTTTTTCTTCAAATCTAATCCATTTATCTATGTCCTGTCTCTGACCCTTGGTCCACTGACAATTCTGCCTACGGTTTGCATGGCTTTAGGTTTCAAAGATGCTTATGAAAATGATCACCTGGTTACATTTTAAATAATTTAACCTTTATTACAGGATGCTGATTGAATCTTGGGCTAATGTTATACAGGCCAAAAAAGTAAAAATAACTGACACATATAGTAAGAGATTAATAGCAACACTTTCAAATACATTGAGTGTTTAGATCACCTATTACTGTCTGGTGTGCTCGGTATACAGTGTAGAATGCAACCATCTTTTTAGTACACTTGTGCCACTTCTATTAATTTGTTTGGGACATTTACTCTAGTTCTCCTTGGACAAGTATTCTCTATGACTTTAGTCAACTTGACCCTATATTTGCTAACCCAGAGATTTCTGAGATCAAGTTTTATATCCCCTTAGATTCTTGCCAGCCAACTCTTACAAAATTAATGGGAGGTATATATTTCCTCTGATTTACTTATAGTATAAATGTTGAACAATTTCTGCTCAATAACACAAGATATGCATACATTTGAAAATTCTTACCACTGAATTTTAACAAATTCCCATCATAAGGCTATCTAATTGAAGCACTAGAAATACAAGGGTTGGCAAAAATTGGTTTACAGTTGTGAGTATGCAAAACAGAGGGTTAATAAAGCAATTGTAATAATCATAACCTGCATGTCTTTTTTCCATACAAACAACTGTAAACCTATTTTGCCCACCTCTGTATTTATCAATATCGCTGCATTTGCAAGTTATTATCGAAAAACCAAATTGTTCAGTATTATATTAGCTTTAGGGTAAAAACTTTCCTTATAAAGATTCAATATAGAAAAAATATTTAATCAATTTACCAGTAGTATACTTCCATGCATATAAGCAAAGCTTCTAAGATCTTCTTTAAATCTTAAACAAAACATCACACAATTTTAATGACTGAAAATTAGAAACAATCATCAGTCATTATTAAGATTTTTAGATTCTTGTTTACAATATACAATTCAAACAGAACTTTCACACATATCTGGGAAATGAGCGAATAAATTCTCAGGGTTCTAACACTTGCAGACACACTATGTATACTATTAATTAAATTTTGATGAAATGTTGGCAGATCAAAGACATTGCTGGGTCCAATATCAGTGTGGAAATCTAAAATAGCTTCACACAGTGATGTTTCCCATGTGGTAGCCTTTTGATACCATGGATCAGCTGGTGATTAATTTATTCTACATATATGTACTACTTATTATGTATCAGTCACTGTTCAAAGTGATTTACAAATAGTAGTTCACTTAAACCTCAAAACAACTGAATGATGTATGTCCTATTTTTATTCCCATTTTATAGTTGAAGAAATTAATACATAGAATGATTAAGTAAGCTTTCTATAGTCACACAACTAGTAAGTTGAATAGCCTGGCTTCAAACCGATGCAGGCAGGCCTCAGAGTCTGCACACTTAAGCATCAAGCTATAAGACATCTCCTAATGCGATGATACTCAATGAAGAAATCATGGTACACAAATGCATAGACCCACTAAGCAAATACCTTTAGCTCTGTATCAATAACAGTCACTGACACGAAAATCTGAGGAAACTCTGGAAGCATGTCTTTAGCCTACTTATTGATGACAATAGTCAGTAACGTACATTGAGTAGGCATTCCACGTGTCATTGAGACCTTTCTAATAGCATACCTAATAGATTTTGTATGATTATATAAAATAAAATATGTGAAATGGAAACTTGTACAGTAATTGGATGCCTTTTGCTGTTGTTGATATTTTATTCTTCAGAGAAAGAAGTGAGGCTAAAACTATAATTAATTCCCTAAATACTTATTGCAAAATCCATATATAACTACCACATTTTTAATATTTAAAGCTACTAAATAACTGCTCCCTCAATGTATTAATAGTTCATGAATATTTACTGAGCATACAGACATTGTTTACAGGGCACTTCCCACTATGATTCTGGAAAAAATGTTAGATAAAGGTTTCATTGTGGCATATTTGTATACCTCACTAATTAATATGCATGTCACAGAGGACAGTAATATGAATCTAAGCTTTGGGTTCATAATTGGGTTCAGCAGCTGCCTCTGCTTTGATATACACAGATGTGCGAATCAAGACAGGGGTGAAAAATGTAAAGTAGTCTTAATTATTAGAACAATTTTGCATAATTGTTGCTCAGTTGTGCAATAGGATTATGTAAATGTCATTAAGTTTATTGTTAAAGGTTTATATTTTGTTTTAATGGCTCTTCTTTCTTTCTACTTCCAGACCGGTATGTCATAGTTGGCAGCCACCATCATACGGCATCCAGTTACCGGGGTCAGGAATGGGCCAGCAGCACTGCCATAATCACAGCTTTCATCCAGGCCGTGATGTTAAGAGTGAAGAGAGGGTGGAGACCAGACCGCAGTATTGTTTTCTCTTCCTGGGGAGGAACAGAGTTTGGCAATATTGGCTCATATGAATGGGGAGAGGTAAATGTACATTCTTTAGTATTCTCTCTCTCTCTCTCTCTCTCTCTCTCTCTCTCTCTCTCTCTCTCTCTCTCTTTCTCAGTAAAGTAGACAAAGTAAAATTGTCAAAGCCAAGGACAAGAATGTGCATTTCAACCAGGATGTCATACCTGCTAGGTTGCTGAAATCACTCAGAAGAATGAAGGGTGATTACAGTTGAACCACAGTGAATTGTATATGATCTGCTACTATCTATTCTTATTGATTCCAGATCTACAGACTCTAATATGCCCACAATAGTGTTTACCTGGTTATTGCATATCTCCATAGACAGGTTGACAGGAATAGGACAAGAAAGAATTAAATGATACATCCCATTAACCTTTCTTTTAAAACTTTCTAGCCATTATCTAGAATAAGGAGACCCTTTCCTATGTTAAATATTTATAACCTTAGTTTGTAATTTAGAGATGCAATATGGAGAATAGACTCGAAATAGTGTGTGGTTTTTCCTTCTTTTCCTCTTCTCCTCCCTCCCTCTACTCCTTCCTCTCTCTATTCTTCCAAACCTATCTCCCTGCTTCTTGCCTACCTATATAAATACTTACCTATCTACCTTAAAAAGCCTTTGTCCAAATGAATGGGTCATGGTTAGAAAACAACTGGAATATTTAATATCAAATGCTTCTATGTCTGTGTCTCACAGATGTGCTGTATTTAATAGAATATGACAGCTGATACTTGGATTGATGCCATATTTGCAATAATGAGAACATTGTAAAACTTAGACATTCTATTTACTTTTAGGATTTTTTTAAAGTGGTGCAATGGAAACATTTAAAAAACCTATACAGTTGTAGCTAGGAAAAATAAAACCTCTTTAGTTTATTCACTACCTCATTTTTAGAAAAAAATTCTAAATATCTAATGGGAAATTCTATTGTTGATTTTTTTTTTTAATTTAAGCACTCAAAAGAGAGAGAGAGAGGGAGAGAGAGATATATATATCAAATGTCTATTGGATACCAAAGAAAATATTTAAAAGGTATATAAAAGAAAATAGCAAGTGTGTGTTTTTTTAATTTGAAGGACAGAAAACTTTTAAAATTGAGGAAAAAAGTGTACTATGTAAAATTTACCAGGATTTATAAATTACAATTTTTTTCCATATGTAATTTAATGGAGTGAATGCTTGTTCCATCTTCAAAAAATCTAGTTTGAATGAATAAACTCCATTGCTGAAAGAACCTTATTAAATTGACAAATTTTTAGTAAAATGGAAAATGTAATAGCTAAAACAACTTCCCAAACTTCTATTTCATGTTACTTATGACTATAAATAAGTGGGGAAAAACAATCTGGGGAATGTATTTGTGATCTGAGCTAACTTTAATAATTCAGACTATATTTATCAGATATAAAATAATGTTTAATTTTTATTATAATAATAAGGCACATTTTAAGATGTCTTGAAGATTCTTTTAAATTCTAAATATTTACTCTACTATATTATACAGCCTTCTTGATATCTATCTAGTAACTTTCACAATAAATATATGTTAATCCTAAAGTAATATGTATATTTCTAAGCTATGTATATGTTCTCAAAGCAGGTTTATCTATCTAAAATTAGTAGTTCCTAACTTAAATATTTTGAACCCTTGTGCATTGGAAAGTGAATTGCAAAAAATACTTGAATTTATTTGAACATCATGTATCATAGCCTTTAAGTTGAATAAATAATGTTGCCTTTGTTGAATGTGAGCAATTATATTTTCAAAATCAGTAGATATTTTTGTGGTTAATAAAATACAAATTGATTTTTAAGTTTTACTCAATTTGTTGTACCTTTTAGTGATTTTACACTTTTTCAATAAATAGATACTAAAATTACAATTATAATAATACTAGAGGCCTGGTGCACGAATTTGTGCACCAGTGGGGTCCTTCAGCCTGGCCTGTGGGATCAGGCAAAAACCAGCTCTCCGACATCTCCTGAGGGGTCCCTGATTGTGAGAGGGTGCAGGGCAGGCCGAGGGACCCCAATGGTGCATGATAGGGCTGGGGAGGGACACTAGAGGTTGGCAAGCTTGGGAGGGACCATGGGAAGGCTCCAGGGCATGTCTGGCCCATCTCGCTCAGTCCCAATAGGCCAGACACCAGCAGCAAGCTAAGCTTCCAGTTGGAGCATCTGCCCCCTGGTGGTCAGTGCTTGTCATAGTGAGCAGTTGAGCAGCCTTAGCATATCATTAACATATTACGCTTTGGTTGGTTGAACAGCTGACCAGACGACCGGACACTTAGCATATTAGGCTTTTATTATATAGGATGAGAGTCCATAGGAAAACATGTTTATGTTAGAAAAGGCTCTTCTTCAAAAAGATTAAGAACCCATATCCTAGTTATTCGAGGATTGACTCAATACTGATCTTGATCCTTGGGAAAGCTGATAACATTTTATTAGGTATGTTCTTCAAAAACTACCATTTATTTTGTGAAGAATCTTTATTCTTTACAGGCTACTGTGGAAATACTACAAATTTTACAGTCAAAAAAGTCTGAGTTCAAATCTTCGCTGCCACAAAACACGTGGACTTTTACAAGATTACCCTCCCCAAGACTTGATGTATATTTCTAAGCTATGTATATAGCTTATCAAATGAGTATACGGATGCCTGTATTATGAGTGTCTCCTGAGAATTAAATGGACTAACATATAGACAGTGTCTATGGGCTAGTGTGAAAACAGCTATTTTTCTGTAGTACTTTGCAACACTGGGCTTTTAAAAAATGTTATGTATAAAGCTGAATACCTGAGTTAAAATTTAGCAATTCTTTTTCTTTTTAAATATATTTTATTTTTACAGAGAGGAAGGGAGAGGGATAGAGTTAGGAACATAGATCAGAGAGAAACATCGATCAGCTGCCTCCTTCACACCCCCTACTGGGGATGTGCCCGCAATCAAGGTACATGCCCTTGATCAGAATCGAACCTGGGACCCCTTAGTCTGAAGGCCAATGTTCTATCCACTGAGCCAAACCGGTTAGGGCAGCATTTATCTTTCTTTAAAATACTTACTAATTTTAAATTAATTGTCTTTTCACCTCTCTTACAGAGGTATAGCTGAATTTTAAACATAAAATAAGAGTAACATTGATTCCATAGAGATTACAAGTCCTTGCAGTCTTTTATCTGATAGTGTTGGAAGAAGAAATATATGTTTCTAAGACATGAAATAATATAATTTTTACGATGTTTTTTAGGATGTTTCTATAGAACTGCCACCACTGTAATTATCCATTAAATATTTGTTCAAGAAGAGGAGATAAATATCAGAGGGACTTTTTACCTACCTAGTAAAAGAGAATCATTGGTCATCAAATTTTGGGATTTAGCAGAGAAATGAAAAAGCTATTCTATTTGAATCATTTTATGCTACTAATATGCGTGAAATATATCAGGTTTTATTTCAGTTAATATGTGCAGGGGTACAATTGTATTATGCTCCAATTTGCTCAGAATAAAGAACCACTTTGTGCAAAAAGTAACTCATTGGTTCACTGAAAGGTTGGTTTATTAATCACTGAAGTAGTTTTTCCTTGTCTATTCTCTAATTCAAAGACTATAAAAGTAAGTGCCCTCACTTGACCAAAAATTTCATTCTGTATTTTGGAGGTGAATCTCATAATATGTTAACCATTTAAAAACATACTATCTTAAAATTTTACTCAAGAACATATTTAAAATATTTTATCAAATTGTTATTAATCCATCGCATTTATTCAAAATCATTTTATGACTTTGTGTGCTCTTAATAAATAGTATGAAATTGCCAACAAAGAACTTGTACAATGTTATGATTTTAAGTAGAAAGTGTTTAGTATTTAATAAGTAACTGATTAAATAAAATCTGTTATTTTTATTTATGTTAGAGACAGAATTTTTTTTTTCTTTTTCATTTCAGGATTTCAGGAAGGTTCTGCAGAAAAATGTTGTGGCTTATGTTAGTCTCCATAGTCCCATAAGGGGTAACTCAAGTCTACACTCTGTAGCTTCACCATCTCTTCAGCAACTGGTAAAAGAGGTAAGATGAACCGCTTGTTATGAAATGATTAGGCAAAACTGCTGTTTTCTCTATAATTTGACATTTCTTGATATTTTTAATTTAAAATTTTCATTGTTGACACTATTGCAGATGTCTCCTATTCTCCCCGTTGTGCCTACCTCCACCCAGCCTCACCCTCTCCCTTATTCTTGTGCACTGGTAGGGTAGGTGTACTAATTTTTCTTGGGTATTTATTTATCTAGTTGTAGAATTGTTAGATCATAGTGTTAGCACATGTTTAACTTTTGTAGATACAGGCAAAGATTCTCCAAAGTGCTTGTACCAATTACACTGTCACCATCAATGTATGTTTCCTGTCATCACCGACATTTAGTATGACTCTTCTTATATAGGTATATGGTGGTATCATTTGGGGGATTAATTTTAATTTCTCTATTGATTAATAATATTAAGTACCCACTTTCATATGCATATACTCATTGGCCATTTGGGTATCTTCTTCTGTGAAGGCTTATTTAAACCTTTTGCCTATTCTTAAAAGAGAGTTGTTCATATTTTTCTTATCTGTATGTCAGAGTTCTTTATATATTCTCTATACAAGACTTTTTGTTAAATATTGTGAATTACTCTTCTAGTCTGTGGCTTGACTTTTCACTCTCTCATTGGTAGCAACACAACCTTTAATTATTAACCTTTCTTATGGAAGTCTTCTAAACAGCATTTTTGGTTCTAGTATCTTATTACAAAGAACATGTTGAACTTAATTTATCTAGTACTTATATTTAAGGAGCGTTATAAACCTTTGTTATTCATTCTAATTCATGCACATTTGAGTGGTTACTATATATATGCTTTGCATTCTATTGGGGACTATGGGATGTTCAATAGAAATGAATGGTGTGTGCAGGTTGCCTAAATGAGTAGTGAATAAAGATTCTTTGTAGCTGGAAAAACAAAACAAAACACTCTTTCCTAAAAAATAATTTTCATTTGCTTCTTAACTGTAGAATAAAGGATAGACTGATCAGTGGCCTCTTAGTTAATAAAATGCAACTGCCTTTGAGCAAAATAAGTTGTGAAATGAAAGATAAAATAATATTTATCCCCCAAAATATTTTTTAACATTAGGATGCAATACAAACACATACATCTCTCTCTATATATTTATTGCCATTCCACCCTTATTTTTTAAAATCATCTTTCATACATCACAGAATGTATTGATTTTGCCCTTAGAAATACAGAATTTGATCATCCATATATTAGTCAGTGCTCTGTACATCTCAAATAAATAGTGATGAAATTTCTAAGAGGTTATTTTAGGGAAGCCTGAAGCATTCGTACATATGAAAGTAGTCAATCTAACTATAGTCTCCTTAAATGTTGCTTTTGCATCACCTGCCAGAAGCTGGCAAACCTGATCAAAACTGAACAGTTGCATCAATATTGTAAAACTGTCTACAGGATAAACAGTTTTCTTTTTAAACTCTAAAATGTTAGCAAAGATATATTTGTTTTATAGGGTGTTTAAAAAAAACAACATGTTTTATTTTTCCATATACCAGGAACTGTTCACCAGAAAATATAGTACATATATCTCATTTCTACTACATGAGTTAGAGTATTAAGCCCATAATCCTACTACAGTATCACTTCATTGTGAATATCCCAACTGTTGCAGAGCTCTATCGTGTAATAAATTTTTATAGACAATCCAACTCTGTATAACATTACTTTAAGTATGTAAGCACACAATAAGCATGTGAAATGCCTTGGGACTTATATTTTACCATGAACATAAGATATGCATAAAGAGCTCAAATATAGGGGCAAGTATGATATGTGCTATACAGGAATTTATAGAAAAGAGACAGTGTGATTGGTTTAATTTAGAATTCTGCATTGTAGAACATTGACAAAAAGCTTGAATGTACTGATGATCTTGAAGAAATGTAACCACCAGTCTTTTCAAAACGGAATTCTTCAGTCATGTAAACCAGCTCCTCTTATTTATAGTGATATACCAAACCATCTTTTTAAATCACATAAACTGATCTCCATTTTCTAATTCAAATCAAGGACAGCAATGTATGCTTCTACTCGCTTCCAAACTCCCACAGTTATATCTGTCACGGTACTTGTACAACTGCTACTGACTGCCTGCTACAGTGCTGGTTTTTATTCTGCCGGACCATGCCTTTATTTTATAGGAGGTATACAGAAAACATGTGAGATATTTTAGCCCCAGAAGCTCATTAGTTCAAATTCTTGAGTTACCAGAAGCCTGGATTTCAAATAACAGAGTTATTAATTAACATGTTAACATTTTTTCTTGATCTTATATTTATACACTATGGAATTAAAAAAAGATATTGCTGGTCATCTAAGACATCCATAACAAAATACCACTGACTGGGTGACTTAAAGAACAAAACTTTATTTTCTCACAATTCTGGAAACTAGAAGGTGAAGATAAGATGCAGGTTAGCGTGGATTTCTCTTGAGGCCTGACTGGCAGATGGCCACCTTCTTATTGTGTCCTCACATGGCCTTTTTCTCTGTGCACACTCACTCCTGGTATCTCCTCCTCTTGTAAAGAAATAAGTTGTATTACATAGGGTCCTAACCTTATGATCTCATTTAAATATATTTTACTTTATTTTAAAATATATTTTTATTTATTTCAGAGAGGAAGGGAGAGGGACAGAGAGATAGAAATATCAATGATGAGAGAGAATCATTGAACAACTGCCTCCTACACACACCCTACTGGGGATCAAGCCCACAACCTGACATGTGCCCTTGACTGGAATTGAACCCAGGACCCTTCAGTCCACAGGCCATTCTCTATCCACTGAGCCAAACCAGCTAGGGCCGTGGTCGGCAAACTGCAGCTTGCGAGCCACATGTGGCTCTTTGGCCCCTTAAGTGTGGCTCTTCCACAAAATACTACGGCCTGGGTGAGTCTATTTTGAAGAAGTGGCATTAGAAGAAGTTTAAGTTTAAAAAATTTGGCTCTCAAAAGAAATTTCAATCGTTGTACTGTTGATATTTGGCTCTGTTGACTAATGAGTTTGCTGACCACTGAGCTAGGGCAACCAATTTTACCTTTTTAAAGGCCCTATTTGCAAATATAGTCACTTTGGTGGTTAGGCTTCAACCTATGAATTTTGGGAGGACATTTAGTACATAGTATTATTCAAAATGCACATTGATAGAATATAGAAGATAGGGTTATAGAAAGAAAATAGTTCTCTTTTCTTTCTTGCTATAGTTGATTATTTTTAATTACAGAGAACCAAAACAAAGTTTAAATTCTATTCTGCTTGCTATAAAATATAAAAGTAAAGTTGGCTTTGAAACATTCTACTCATTTGTCTTCCATGATATATGATATAGTTTTTGTTTTGATATTTTACTTTGTTTAATTTTTTTAAGATGAGAAGTTCTCTGTAGTTTTCTGTTCACTATGATTTTTTTCATAGTGCATTATTTTCAGGGCATTTTACTTGATCTTCCTTTCTGCTGCATCAATTGCTAGTAGTCAACTGAAGTGAACATAAAGACTAATACACTGATTTAAAGCCCCTTCTTCCACTAATTTACCACTTCGATAAAGTCCACATTTAAAATTGTGATTCTATTGGCAGGTTTATCTATCTCTTAGGTTTACAAGGCTTTGCTTTGTCTTAAAACTAAGCAATCCCTCTAGTTTATTACTGTTTTACAAAGTTTCCTGTTCAGTATACACTGAGAATTTGTAAATTTCTTTTTATTTAAATCTAGATATTAAGGGAAGTTTTTGTGAGAATCTGGCTAAAATCCCAAATTTCAGAAGGCAGCTGACTTAAATATTTGAACTATATAGTCAAAGAGCAATTTAAACAATTGGAGATATTAATTTAGTTGGACTAATACACACAATCAAAATCAATGTTACATTCTTAAAATGGCTTTATCTAATTTAGTTTTTGTCTGTGACATTTTTAAAAAACATAATTTTATTGATTTCAGAGAGGAAGTTGAGAGGGAGAGAGAGATAGAAACATCAATGATGAGAGAGAATAATCAAAATTGTGACCTCCTGGTTCATAGGTGGATGCTCAACCACTGAGCAAACAATTGGGCTTGTCTGTGGCATTTTGACTAGTATATCAGACACCAGTCTTCTATAGGACTCAAAAAATGACCATTTACTCAGGACTAATACTAGTAAATCATCATTGTTGGCAGGTTAGATAAAATTGTTTCACCTACTCAGCATTATTAATGTAGTACAATATATTTTGCCATTAAAAAAATTAAACCTAGCTGGTTTGGCTCAGTGGATAGAGTATTGGCCTGTGGACCCAAAGATCCCAGGTTCAATTCCATTCAAGGACAGGTACCTCAATTGCAAGCTCCTCTCCAGCCCGGGTCCTGGTCAGGGCACATGCAGGAGGCAAGCAATGGAAATGTTTCTCTCACATCAATATTTCTCTCTGTCCTTCTCTCTCTCTTTCACTCTCTCTAAAAATCAATGGAAAAATATCCTTGGGTTAGGATTATTAAAAAAAAAGTTAAATCTACTCTGATGAGTTGTCATTTTTTTTCCTACCAATTGGGGCTCTGATCATACCCCCCAATCTCCTATTGCCCCTCCCCGCAGCCAGCCTGCCCCCGATCGGCCTCCCCGTCCCTGACGGGGACGGCCAACTTCCTGTGTCCCCTCTCCCCCCTCTCCCGATGGCCAAGCCTGATCAGCCCCCATTGGAGCAGCTGTCGGGAACCAACCATGCATGAATTCGTGCACCAGGCCTCTAGTCTTATCTAATAAAAGAGTAATATGCAAATTGACCATCACTCCAACGCACAAGATGGCTGCCCCTATGTGGTCAAAGATGGCTGCCCCCATGTGGACACAAGATGTCCGCCATAAGATGGCCAGCAGGGGAGGGCAATTGGGAGGGACCGGGCCTGCAAGGGAGGGCAGTTGGGGGTGACCAGGCCAGCAGAGGAGGGAAGTTGGGGGTGACCAGGCCTGCAGGAAAGGGCAGTTGGGGGGGACCCAGGCCTGCAGGGGAGAGCAGTTGAGGGTGACCAGGCCTGCACGGCAGGGCAGTTAGAGGCAAACAGGCTGGCAGGGGAGCAGTTAGGCATCAATCAGGCTGGCAGGGGAGTGATTAGGGGGTGATCAGGCTGGCAGGCAGAAGTGGTTAGGGGCAATCAGGAAGGCAGGCAGGCGAGCAGTTGGGAGCCAGCAGTCCTGGATTGTGTGAGGCATGTCCAACTGCCAGTTTAGGCCTGATCCCAAGGGGTCCCAGATTGGAGATGGTGCAGGCTGGGCTGAGGGACACCCCCCCATGCACGAATTTCGTGCACTGGGCCTCTAGTAGTTAATAATATAGTATTGTATACTGGAAAGTTGTTGTGAATAGATCTTAAGCATTCTCACCACACAAATGCACACACATACACACACGCACTCAAAGTGACATGTTAATTATGTGATTATGGATATATTACTCTTAATTTTGGTAAACATTCCACAGTGCATATGTATATCAAATCATCATTTTGTACATTTTAAATATATGCAATAAAAATAAACAATTAAATATAAATTGAAATATCTAAAAGACTTGAAATATCTAGAAATCACTTAGAAAATGGATTTCTTTAAATGGAAAAAGTAAAAATAAATGCTTTAACTAAACAGCAATACAAAACCTGGTTCTCTGAATCAAAAAGAATTGGTATAACACTGCTAAATAAATGGTTAAACATATGTATGTGTAAATGAATCTTGCTTTGATTTGATATTTTAAAATGTGTGATGTGAAATGTATCTATACTAAGTAGAACCTCCAGAATGTTACCATGTGTGGCAAACGCCCAGAGGTAAATAGAACATGCAGTCTTTCCCAAACCTGTTGTATTCTGGAACCTTTTCCTATAGCTATCTTAATTGAATGGCCACAGAAATGCTGCTGTAATGTAAAAGTTGGAAATTTTATAGAAACAAAAATAAGTGTTGAATCTCTTCATTTAGAAAATGGATTTCTTTAAATGGCAAGATCTCCAATTTGCATACTTTGTCAGAAACATACCTCTCTCTATATATGTAGTACTGATAAAACTTTAAGGCACTGATTATCCCTTCCCTTTGATTTGGAATTTCACCTGAAAATGTATAGCCTTCAGTGCCCTACAATTTGACACTAATCTCTCCACAGTTACTACTGTTAACTATATTTCTAGTTGTGAAATTATAATTTTAAGACCAGGGTGATATAAAAAAATTGAACAGCAGAAGAAATTAAGCTATGTTAACCCTGAAACAACAATCTTCCTGAAGGCCATGAGGCAATTTTCTGTATGTCTGCAAGGAATAGAGAAATAATTTCAATTCAGCCTAAAGAAGAATTCTTAATTAGGAAGGATTATCTGAAGGAGCTTAAATTCTGTACAGATGTTGTGAATTGGGATCAAACTTTTTTTATGGATGGTTGCTTCAGACTATCTTTATTTATATAACAATTTACTCCTGAATTCATCCTTTATATATTTGTATGTTTATTCATTGTTTTTGTTTGTTTAGCTTCATAATGTATAAGAGAGTTTGCAATTGGTTTTCCAAGCTTTTCTGATTTCTAGGTTATTAGCTTTCATATTTGTTGTTTATCTGTGTTGTGCTTTACAATTCTTGGCTCTGAATCTATAAGCCATTATAATAACAGTTGGTGAAAATGAGACCTTGACAATTTTAGGTTCAGTGTTGATGTTACTAAATTGTTTTTCCAAGACAGTGTAACTACATAAACATAGTGGTAGTTATAGACATTCAGATAGGATAACCATCTCACACTGAATCCAGCTATTTATCTGTGACAATCAATGCTAACTATAGAAAAGGTGGCAGCAGCCTGGATGTAAAACTAAAATAGACATGAAACTAGATCAGAGGTTCAGGAAATAGTAAGATATTGCAGAATCCCAAAATGAGGTGTCATATTCCAGCTCGAAAAAGATCCATAAGGATAACTGACATTTTCACTTTATCCTATATATAGTAATTTAGATAAAAGAATTGTGTGCATTACTGTTGGCTCCCTGAGAACTAATCTAGCATTGTTTATTATTATATTGTTCTATTTGTAGAACAGTTATAAACTATACATGGGCAAAAATAAAAATACAATTAATCATCTGTAATTTTACTATAAAAAATACATGATTTTTTTGTATGATGCATGTAAATATATTGTTACTAAAAGGAAATAGTGATCTGCATTTCCCCCTTATGTTATAGTGTACATTTTTAAAATATATATTACAATATTATTGGCTCATGAGTAAATCTAGACAAAATATAATATAACTAGAGGCCCGGTGCACGAAATTCGTGCATGGAGGGGTGTGTCCCTTAGCCCAGCCTGCACCCTCTCCAATCTGGGACCCCTCGCAGATGTCCTACTGCCCGTTTAGGCCTGATCCCAGTAGGATCAGGTCTAAATGGGCAATCGGACATCCCTCTCACAATCCAGGACTGCTGGCTCCCAACTGCTCGCCTGCCTGCCTTCCTGATTGCCCCTAACCACTTCTGCCTGCCAGCCTGATCACCCCCTAACCACTCCCCTGCCAGCATGATTGATGCCTAACTGCTCCCCTGCCAGCCTGTTTGCCCCTAACTGCCCTCCCCTGCAGGCCTGGTCACCCCTAACTGCCCTTCCCTGAAGGCCTAGTCACACCTAAGTGCTCTCCCCTGCAGGCCTGGTCACCCCTAACTGCCTTCCCCTGCAGGCCTGGTCACCCCTAACTGCCCTTCCCTGAAGGCCTAGTCACACCTAAGTGCTCTCCCCTGCAGGCCTGGTCACCCCTAACTGCCCTCCCCTGCATACTTGATAGCCTCCCCTGCAGGCCTGGTCCCTCCTAACTGCCCTACCCTGCTGGCCATCTTGTGGTGGCCATCTTGTGTCCATATGGGGGCATCCATCTTGTGTGTTGGAGTGATGGTCAATTTGCATATTACTCTTTTATTAGATAGGCTAGAGGCCGGTGCATGGGTGGGGGCCTGCTGGTTTGCCCTGAAGGGTGTCCCGGATCAGGGTGGGGTTCCCTTGGGGCATGGGGCAGCCTGGGCAAGGGGCCTTTGGTGGTTTGCAGGCTGGCCATGCCCCCTGGCGGCCCAAGAGGAGGCCCTGGTATCTGGGATTTATTTATCTTCTATAATTGAAACTTTGTAGCCTTGAGCAGAGGCCAGGGCCAGCCAGGACGGGCGGGAAGCTTGGCTTCCTCCATCACCAAGGGCAACCCTAGCCTCCTGCTCTCTCCAGCTCCATGGCCGCTGCCATTTTTGTTGGGATTTATTTATCTTCTCTAATTGAAACTTTGTAGCCTTGAGCAGAGGGCAGGGCCAGCCAGGGCGGGCGGGAAGCTTGGCTTCCTTCATTGCTGGGGGCAACCCAAGCCTCCTGCTTGCTCCAGCTCTGTGGCCACCGCCATATTTGTTTGGTTAATTTGCATACTCGCTCCTGATGGCTTGTGGGCATAGCAGAGGTACGGTCAATATGCAGGTTTCTCTTTTATTAGATAGGATTCATTGTAATATACTTAGGACGTTTCTGTAGGTTTGAATTTTTTTCTAAATAAATAACGTATATGATTTTATTATTTAGCTATATTACCATTTTTTAACCAGTTCTCTTTTTTGAACATTTATATATTGTTTAAAGTGTTTACCTTACTTCTAACAGTGCATATGCATATTTGTACATATACATAGTATACATATTTGTACATACCTCTTTGCCTTTTCCAACTAGGTCATTTCCCGTCATTAGAGAACTGCAGGTAACAGAAGGCACTCTCTTTAAGAAGTGAGTTTTTTCTGCCCTAGACAGTTTTGCTCAGTGGATAGAGCATTGGCCTGCGGACTGAGGGGTCCTGGTTTCGATTCTGGTCAAGGGCACATGCCCGGGTTGCGGCCTCGATCCCCAGTAGGGGGACATGCAGGTGGCAGCCAATCAATGATTCTCTCTCATCATTGATGTTTCTATCTCTCTCTCCCTCTCCCTTCCTCTCAGAAATCAATAAAAATATATTTTATAAAAAATGAGTTTTTGCTATGGAATTAGTTGTTGCAAAGTCTTAGAAAGGGCTACAAGAGCCACTGTTAGGTCTTCCAGGCATGACTCATAGAAGAGCATTAACACAGAGGCCTTCCAAGGGTATTGCTTTCTTGAGATCAGAAAGCTTGGGAATCAAGCAGCTTCTGCCCTGACTGCTGACTCTGAAACCCTCTCAGTGAGCGCAAAGTTGTCCCCTCGGTTACTGCCTGTAAGACAACACTGCCTCAGTGATAATATCCAGGGAAATGTTGTGCCTCACGACCTGCATCGTGAAGGCCACAAAGCCACGAGCATGACTCCTCTCCCAGGAGGCAGTGCCAGCCAACACCCCTGTGACTGTCCTCGCAGAGCACAAGCAGCAGGACCCGCCTTGCCTTCACCTTACCGATCTCACACAGGTGCGGGCAGTTGGTGGCAGCTAGAGCTCACTCAGCAAGTTGTAAAGTCATCATTAGCTTTCCAGGGTAAATCCTAAAAAAAAAAAAAAAAAAAAAAAAAAATCACCCTTAAAAGTTTCCTTCTCATGTCTTAGAGATGTACAATTTCTATTATAGTTCTGAGGCTACTACGGTTGGGGAAAATGTTTTAAAGTTATTAGCTTTTCAATGAGGAAGAATTTCAGAAACTAAAGTAGACTTACCTAAAGACACATATTATCCCATATCTATAAAGTCTCAGCATGAATGTTAAAGCAACCATTAGATTCTTAGTCTGTTAAAATTGCAATAATTTTATATTCAGTGAATTCTTCAGTTTGCTCAGGAGGCTCCTTAAATCTGAAGTTTTCAAGAGGCTGCTGTTCAGTATTAAATTTCCAGTCACCAAGTGTATCTCAAAAGATGAAATCATAAAAATTTTTACCTTCAAATATGTAACCATAGTCTTCAGATATAGAGTTTATGTAGCCAAAAACTTTTTAAAGTAACTCGGGAAATCTGTGCAGCTGGCAAAGAAGGCCATGGTCTGGTATGGTCTTCTAACCTGTCAGTGTCTTGAAGAGTCCTAATTATAGCAATACTTTCAGCTCCATTTGAGGAAATCTCTTAGAGTGCTATGTAAGTTGTCATGTGATGTGTTGGAAAATTCTCAAAAGATCTTTTCATCATATTCAAAAAGATAGTTGTTCTTTATAGATTCACTACTTCCTAAAAATAAGCTATTCATATCTACATTTTACTACCTTATTAGAATTTTGGAGATTACTGATTCCTTTCAGCCTAAAAATTAAACAGAATATGTAGATCAGACTCATAATTTATCTGGATGAGATTCTAGTATGGGTCTTAGAGAATTTCATGAGGAAAGCCTAAGTAGAGATTGAACATTACTTTTTAAGATTGACACGTGATACTTTTAGTTATTTTCTGAACCTTTTTTAATTTTAAAAAGCATTTTACCACGTGTAAGGGACTGAATTTTATTTATAAACTTCTCTGTTCATTCCAGTGACATCTTTTGGATATGGACCCACAGGTTGCATGAGTTCACTGCATTCAGGCATTATTCCTTAAAACAAGCATACCTGAGCGAGAAATCAGATTTTTATAAGTACACAACATAATTCCTTGAGAAATAAACCTTCTTAGGAAGAGATACTAGCTGAGAAAAACATTTATAGATCAAGTTGCTGTGCTATTTAGAATATGTACTCTTAACTTCAGTATCATAATAATTATAACTTATTCTATTGAAAATACATATAGGCAATCTTTGGAGACATGCTGAAGATAGTCCATCATTCTTCTAAGAGCATTAGCATAGTAAGCTATGTGTCAGGCATAAAACAAATGTAATCGGAATTAATTTCTCTTTTTGGCTCTTTCCCTTTCACTTACTTTATTTTCTTCTAGTCTCTTTTAAATCTCTTCTTTCCAGGCTTCTTCATTAATTCTCTTTCCTCATTTTTTCTATCTGTTGCTTTCAAGGAATTCAATAATCAAATGCCTAATTTCCTTACTTATATCACTTTTACTTTATAACTGCAATTAATCTCAACTCAGTTATCTTCAAGGTTAGCATTGCAGTGCTGTTTACCTTTAAAATCACCTCAAAGGGATGCATTAAGTCTTTCAAGATTAGGTTGCTGTTGATCATTAATTCAAATACTGATGTCCTATGTTGAGAGGAACAGGCTAGTGGACATAGGAAGGCATAATTGTAATTGAATGTGTGTTTGGGTGACTGGAAGTCTTAGCGTTGAGAACTGAAAGCAGTGCAGACTTTTGCTAAGAGGAATAGAAATAAAAATAAATATTTTTTGAGCATGTATGTGCTAGGTTTTGTACTAAGTGTATGTTTATAGTTTATTATTTCATTGTGACCTCTAAACAATCCTACAAGCTTGGAATTTCACATAGAGGAGATACAATTTGTTTAGTTGTTCAGCAAAGAGTTGCTGTTAGTGAGATTAGACTGACAGGCATAAATTGTGGTCAGACTTATTTCATACTTTTGGAGCAGCTAGTCCTGGAAGCAATGTAAAATGATGGACAAATGTGTTTCTCAGTCAAACAATGTATTTAAGAGTGAGAAAGTTTAACAGAAGGACCACTTCCCAGCCAAATGCTTTATTTTTGCAAGTGTGCAATTAAAAAGAAAATACAATATAGATAAATGTCCTTTAATTGAGAATAGTATACACAGATGCACAAAGAGTAAAATGTTTCTTGTTATTTTAAAAGTTCATCTGCTGGGAAAATCCAGTTATAAAAAATTAATCATTATATTCATGAAATATACATATTTATGAAAGGAGTTTACAGTTTATTTGAGCAACATGATGATACTCAATATTTTCAAATCACAAAGTGTCTCTTAATAGACAATATTATTTGCACATCCTATGCGAATAACATAAATTGCATTACAAGATATAATTTATGCATGTTACAAAATTGTTGTCATCACAGCTAAAATGCCACTATATAGACATTTGTATGTTCAAAATTAAGGATCTTATTTACTCTATTACTATGGCTATTAATTCTAAGGAAAGTGGGAACATAATTAAACTCAATTCAGTAAAGAACAAAAATTACACTGAGTGGCCAGATTATTATGATCTCTGAATGCATAATAATCTGGCCACTCAGTGTGTGTATGTGTATATATATATATATATATATATATATATATATATATATATATTCACTGGGAGGGGACAGGGGACATGGGCAGCTGGCTGGCCTGCCTGCTGGTCGAACTCCTGGTGGAGGGGACAATATGCATATTAGCCTTTTATTATATAGGATATACACTGAGTGGCCAGATTATTATGAATTCAGAGATCATAATAATCTGGCCACTCAGTGTATATTTTAATATAAATATTATTCTTAAAATATATACTAATTCATAATATCATGCATCTAATAAAAACAAAAATATGTAGTGATTTAGGTTATTTTTCACAAGCATTGTATGTGTGTGTGTGTGTGTGTGTGTGTGTGTGTGTTTGTATTAGGTGTTGATAACAACCAAAGCTAATGAGGCCAAGGATTGGTAAGAACTGTAGTTAAGAACTAAATTATGAAAACCAAATTACATTGTTTAAATTAACCAGCAGCATAAAATGTTAAATTTTTTTCTTCTTTTTTTGAGGGCTCATATGTAAAGAGGAGGTAGAAAGATTGGTTGTTAAGATAACAGAACTGCTAATTTCTGTTCTTATCAGTGTTTGCTCTTTGCCTGTATAGACTAGTTCTAAATTGAACTAAGTATATGCTTATATTTTATTAATTATTTCATTGTGTCCTCTAAACAAATTTGTAACATGTTTGTAACAAATACCAGTTGCCTTAATGATTCTTGGTTTTACCAAGTGTATTAGTTAAGAATGGAGAGCAATTAGCAATATAGAAATCACAAGACTGATGTATAAATGCATGTTTAGAAAGAATGATTTCTGCTTGACAATTTATTGGCTCTGTGATGTTTGCTCAACGGCTTAACTTCTCTCAGCCTCAGTTTAGTTTGTTTTGTCTTATCTGTAAAACAGGTACAATAATAATAATACTCTTTTTTCTGCTTCAAAAAGTTATTGTGGGAATCAAAAGATAGTGTGTCTGTTAAAAGAATAACTGTGGCATATGAAAATTTTAACAAGATTTTTTTAGCAAAAATTGACTGGAATCAAGCAGCATCAAACCGGAATTGGTTAGGAGCATTCCACCAAGAGGAGCTAGGGGCAAGACTTTCATAGAAGAGAGGCAGAAGCAAAACAAGGACATTATTTGATCATCTATGGCTTCAGTGGTTGCATTCTTTGGGAAAGTCTATTTGGCTGTCTGTGCTTGGTTTTCCTTACATTTGATTTCTTAACATTGAGGCATTACAGGCTTAGATTTGGGGTTGCTTCTGTAGAGGACTAAAGCCATCTCAGTCCAATGGCCTCCTCGTTTAATTAATATGTGAAAAACACCTTTGAAAAATCAAAAAATAGCCCTATCTTGTTTGGCTCAGTGAATAGAGCATTGGCCTATGAACTGAAGGGTCCTAGGTTCAATTTCAGTCAAGGACACATGCCTGGGTTGCTGGCTCGATCCCCCGTAGGGTGGTGTGCAGGAGGCAGCTGGTCAATGATTCTCTCATCATTGATGTCTCTCTCTCTCTCTCTCTCTCTCTCTCTCTCTCTCTCTCTCTTTCTCTCTCTCTCTCTCCCCCTCTCCCTCCCTCTCTGAAATCAATTAAAATATATTTTAAAAAACCACAAAACATATAAACCTACCTATTTTCCTGAAACAAAACCACCTTAGATTAGATTATTGTTCAATCAAAGGTAATATATTACCTTTACTCTGCTCCCCAGAACAAGGTGCCAGAATCTTAGCGATTCAGGTTTTTTTCCTCCTTTGAGCAGGGTGCAAGGATGATTTATTTTCCGGGTTCTTGTCTAGGTGGATTCCAAGAATGAAACCATGGACCAAAGGTGGTAGGTGAGAAGTACAGAAACTTTATTGCAAGCAGATTCTACCTCTAAGTCTAAATTTAAGCTTCTAAGACTCTGCCTCTCCTGGCACTGAGAGACAGAAGGGTCCCCTAAACAGGGTGGCCACTGCTCTCTGTTTGGGGCATTATATACCCTGGAGATTCTTTCCCTGAATCTTAGCTCCCCGTGTTTTCCTCATCGGTCACTCTGCTACATAGTGCCAGGTTCAAAGGCCAAAGCCCAGGCAGTGCCCCCTCTTTCTTTTTCCTTATTTTGCAACATTCCTCTATCCTCTGTGAGAATGTTTCCTTTTCCCCAATATCCTGTGTCTTTTCTTTGTCCTTCAGATATCCATCGTATCTGTTCAAGTTGGAATTACTTTTAATCTATGTCATGGTACCTAGCAACCGTATCCTGCCAAGCCTTGAGACTGAAACCACTGGCTTCTCAGCTCAAAGAGTAAAATGGCCTCTTTTTATTTTCCTGGCCAGAGATGTTTTATTACCCCTATGGCTCTCCCCGCTGCTCAGGCCAGAGATACCTCTGTCCTTGGTTTATGGCTGTTTTAATTGTTCAGGCCAAGATGCCTCTATCCTGCCTGGATCCCCTCCCTTAATCTGCTGATTGAGCTGGCTATCTACCCTTATCATTAGCCTTCACAAGTCTCTCTTCTTGGAGAGCAAAGCTAAGGAGAAGATTCCTCTTTGAGGCTCATGGAACCTAAAGTCCTCCCATGCACACTCCAGTTCTACTCTTCCTCACTCAGGCTCACATATCAGGGACTCACAGGACCTGTGCTGCTCAGATGGCATCTCTCCTTAATTCTTCACCATTATTGGCTACTGGATAATAAGGTTGCTGTGGTTTTCAAAGTCCACATTCATCCTTCCGATCTCTGCCTTTGGCAACTTTGGGCTATATGTGCAATGATACCTTCCATCTCTGGAGCTACGATTCGTAGTTTTCTAACAAAGAGGTGTCACTGGAGCTCTCTATATAATGGAAATGTTTAGATATGACAGAGTTCTCTTAGGGGCTAGATTACAAATAATGTGAGTGTCTTAATACACGGTTACTTCACCAAACTCATTTTACTTGTCAATAGTTGCAAGGTATCTCTTCTTTGACCTTGGGCATCTTACTTCTCACCCAGTTGTTTAGGCCAAAAACGTGTGAGTCATCCTTTATTCCTCTTTGTCTCATACTGCTCATACACTTCATTAGGAAATCCTCTTGGCTCTACTGCCAAGAGATAGTCAGATTCCAACCCTATATCACTGCCTTTTCTGTCTCCACTCTTGCCCCACCAAAGATGTTTCAATAGCCTCCTAACTGCTCCACCACTGCCCCCTCACCCCACAGTCTATTCTCAGGATATCAACCACAGTTTTCCTTAAATCCCAACTCAGAAATACCATGCTCTGCTTCTTATTTTACTCTGTGTAAAAGCCAAAGACCTTAGAATGGCCTAAAAAGCCCTACAGAATCTAATCTTCTAACTAACTGACCCCATCTCCTACTACTCTTTCCTTTGCTCCCTCTGCTGCAGTCAAGGTCATTCACAGAGAGAACTTCTTCATGTAGCTTATTTAAACTTCTAACCCGCAGCCCTCCCATGTACCACCACCCAGCCCTTACCCTGCACCACCAAAGCACTTACAGCATTCTATATCATCGATTTATTGACCATCTGTACTGTCAGTCTCTCCCTCTAGAAGGTAAGGCACATGAGGACTTGGAGGGGTCCTTGTTTGTTTTGTTCACTGATGATTTCCTGGAATCTAAATCAGTGCCTGATGCATTGCAGGTTCTCCATTAGGTGCCCTATGAATGAATAAAGCAAAAATGTTTGCCCATCCAGGGTACTGCCTAGGGAATTAAGGGCAGATTTTTGTCCTTGCTCCTCCAAGTGCCTCACCACCAGGTTTGCTGATTAGACCTCGGGAGATTGACAAGCTTTTATATCAAGAGAGTGAATGGCAGCTGCCTTCTCTGAGATACCAAGTAGTCCATGAAGACCATAAAGATTAAGCCCCTCTCTGGAGTCTACACTACATCTCATCACTACTTTTCAGAGTTAGTTGTACAACATCCTAAATTAAACAATTTATATGCAATTTAGTTAATCAAAAGGTGCATTTTAATAGAAACGTTTGCTTGGGAGTTTGTATGCATGTAGCAGAAAACGTGTCTGATCCAGATACAGTAAATATTTTTTGGCTTGTTGTAGAATGGCTGGCATTCCCAGGATTGTTAGAGATATACAGGAGTGGGGGAAAGTGGGTTTATAGTTGAGAGCATGCAAAACAATTTATTCTTGTATTATTATTTATTTGTGTTTGTATTATTTTCCATAGGAACATCTGCAAAACTACTTTTACCCACACCTGTATATTTTAAAATTATACCCTTTATTTATTTTACCCTTTATCGTGATATTCCATTAAATACCATTGCAGTCTGGGAAAGATCGGCACCAATGTAAGTGTAAGTGTTAATAGGACAAAGCAAAGCAAACAGTACTGAAATGAAAATGCCAAGACAAAAGTGACACGATAAAACTGATGCTATGGAAATGAAAAATGACACAATGTTCAATAGCATGAATAGCCGAGCTATTCACTTGTCAGAGAAACATTGCTCTTCTCTAAAATACTTCCATTTTTGTTTAATTCTACATCAAAGATGTTTCTTTGAACATTTAACATGATTAGTGATTTTTTTTGTTATTCTTTCCAATGACTTGAACAAAGATTGTGGGCAGGCATAATATTAATTAGAGAATAAGACGAATTAGTTTGAAGTCCTAGGCCTTTCTTGCACTGGGGTTTAGTCAGGCTATGATCTAGACTATACTGGTACAGACAATATAGGAAAAAACTAGCATTTTAGTATTTGACCAGTCTTTGTAGACTATGTTAAATACTACTTAGAAATCATTTTCTTGCCAGATTTGTCATTTTATTGGTGTATATGTATTTGTTCGTATGTTTGTGTGTATTACATGCACATTTATCTTTGTGTAAATGAACCATTTATTAAAAATATTTTTTTCTTGAGTGTGAACCGAGAAAGTCTCTCACAAACCATCAAACTAATAACTAGTAAAGTTTTTTTTCTTTCTCTCACATGTTCTAATTTTCACTTTCAAATATCTATTAGGTCAGAGAATCTGGACACATTATAAAATTGAATATTTACCTAAGCAATTGTGCTTAAGGCCACATTTGCCATGTTGGCTTTATTGAATTACATTTTTCCTATTACTAAGGCACTGGAAAAAGTTGCAAAAAGCATACATTTTGTAACTGCTTGACCATATTCCCTGCCAAGACATCTCTTGCTTGAATGGAGAGAGCTGGAGGACTTAATCACTGTGGAATAACACTGCAGTGGCTATGAGCAGATATATAATAAAGGGCCAATCTGAATTGCTGGTTACAATGGCTATTGGTGTAGGAATAAAATGACAAGGGTTTCTCTGTAGATATCTCTATGGCCACAGTGGATGGGGATTTACAAACCACGATACTCATCATCACATCTAAAAGTAAAGTAAAAACTTTTATCTTTGAATCATCATTAAGGAAGAATGAAAAATTATATTTATTAAAATGTTTGAATGTTGTAGATAAATTTTTAAATTAACTTAAAAAATTCTAATAAACCTAGGGATGACATAAAATATATATAAGACAAAAAGCTTAGAAAAAATACTTTAAGGGAATATTTTGACAAATTAATCAATTAGTGGTATTACAAAAATAATGCTAGCCCTCTTATCTCAATGAAGATTGAGAACAGTTAGAACAGAATAATGGAAATAAAGTCACATATTTTATATTTGTGTATATAGATTGATGAAGTGAAAATAAATTGGCACAGAGTGGTCACACACATGTATAGATATGGAACCTGCCTTTTATTTCCCACTTTCTAAAAGATTAGAAAGGGGGTGGGGAATCAAAGAGGAACAAAGACAGAACTTATCTTAAATAATTCTAATTTAAAAGAGAAAGACCTAAATTATTTGTTGGCATATGAAATTTTAAAAGCTGGACAATCTGAGATAGAACTTTTCATTTCTGGATCACTGATCTGAATCCAGCAGATGTCATGTCATCAGGGACTAAGAGCCATTACCATAGTGTCTTATGTGAAATAGGGTAATTATCACAGTTCTTTTCCAAGAGTAGAAA
The DNA here is from genome assembly GCF_027574615.1 of Eptesicus fuscus. Classification (NCBI taxonomy): domain Eukaryota; kingdom Metazoa; phylum Chordata; class Mammalia; order Chiroptera; family Vespertilionidae; genus Eptesicus; species Eptesicus fuscus. The sequence goes on from NC_072475.1 coordinate 35,423,429, forward strand.
TGGTTATGCATATTATAAATTATTAGAAGTAAGCTAGGTATGGAACTTCATTGAGGCAAAATAATGAAGTGAGACGCTATAAACCAATCTCCTATTCCTTTACAAAATCAAATATAATTCTCATTTCAGATATGGAATATTATTCTTTATGAAACTGGTCTAAGAAGATATGATAGTCTTCAAATTCATATGTAATAGACAGTTGTCATTTTGCTTTCCATCCATCTCCTCTCTTTTAGGGAAATAACATCTTCCTCCATTCTCAGTCACATGGTATGGATAGGCTTGCCCTGATGGTTACCTGTAGAGGTGGGCCCTGGGTGACTTAACCAGTCATCCCAACCCATCTCTATATCAACAGCGGTCAGTTTATGGAAGGGCACATTACACAAACAGATGCAGTGGGCAGTGAGTGAGATGTTGACTGTCTTTAAGGAAACAAGCTTTTTTACTTTCCTTTGTAAGTTGCTGGGAAAAAAATCACCTTTCTTTCTGTTGATGGTTAAAACTGTGACAGTAATTTTACTAATGCAGCAGGGAAGCCAGTAGTTGTTAAAGGCAACAGTGAGGAGTCCGAGGGTAAGACCAGAGCATGGAAGAGAGATCAGGGAGACAGAGGGGAATCGGGTCCTTGGTGATGATATTTAAGCTGCTGAAGTAATTACTGCCTTATTTTAGGCTTTCAGTGTAGAAAGTGATACATTCGTCTTATTGTTTTAGTTGGATCTTTTTGCTCATTGGAAACATAAATAATGCTTTATATGAAAAGTGCTGTCAGAAGCAGAACCATAGCCCAGCCAGTGTGGCTTGGTGGTTGAGCATCAACTTATGAACCAGGAGGTCATGGTTCAATTCCTGGTCAGGGCACATGCCTGGGTTGCAGGCTAGATGCCCAGTGCGGGGCATGCAGGAGACAGCCGGTCAATGATTCTCATCATTGATGTCTCTATCTCTCTCTCCTCCTTCCTCTGAAATCAATAAAAACATATCTTAAAAAAAGAATCAGGGCCATAACTAAAATAGACACTGAATGTGCAACTGGAAAGGTGTGAAGGAGGAGAGTGAAGACCTTCCCTTCCCCACCAATCAGGGAGGTAGGCAATCCCTGTTGCATCATAGCTGAATAGCTGGCTGAATTATCATCTTGTGTTTAGGAATTCAAACCTAGACTACAGAGTTAATGTACTGGGTAGAAAATATTTTCAATATGTTAGTAGATGATGGCTATATTTTATAGCCTTCACAACATTTACATGACATAAAGTTACTTTGAAAGTACAATTGAACCTAAAAAGGAACAGATACTTTTGGAAACAACTGAATAATTTTGCTGCAAAAGCAGCAGCATTTAGAACAATCTGTCCAACTTTGAGGACATTCTGTAGCAGCCAGTCCTGACACTCCAGATGCACATTAGTTATTTTTTTTCTGTCCAAACTTTGTTCTCAGTCCTTCCCATTTATTCTGGAAGCTCCAGGTAGTCTTCCAATCAGTTTCCTTTTGGTGAAATTAACCAGAGTAAGTTCTTTTACTTGTGAGCTGAGAAACCTAATGGAATAAACACATTTCACACAATAACTTTATATGTCTTTGTTAATTATTTTGAAATTATCTTTCAAAATCCCCTTACATATACACAATCAAATAAGTTCTTATTTTTAAATTATTTATTTTAAAAATTACGTTTCTCTGATTTTAATAGATTATTTTCCCCAACCCATTTTCATCTTATTACTGTGATGATTATTTTTACATCTAAATTCATTTCCTTCTCAGTTTACTTGCAGAGTCTCCAAATGACCTCCATTGCAATCAGAAAGAACCTGATAGTCCATCCATTTCCATTCCCATTCAGTGAGGAAATTAGAGGCGTTTGAGGCCAAAGTTCTCACAGTTAGTGACTATCATGGACTTTTACGCTCAAAACCCATGGTATTTCTACTTGCCCACATTCTTTGGAGGAATAATCATCTCCCTGAGCTCAATTATTTTCTTAACAAAGGAAGAAATATTGAACAGAGAAGCAAATTTCTAGTTCAGTTCAGTAGCATATTGTTAGATATGTTGAAACCACACATTTATTAAATGCTAGTACATTCCAAGGAAAAAAAGTTACATTTGTCTCTGTAAATGTTTCTTTAAAAGACTAAGCCTATATAAAAAAATCAATGAGCAAGTCAAACACTCACCATGTGCCAAGTAAATAAGTTGCCGTTTCTGTTCCAAAGTGGGGAAAATGAGTTGATTTTATTTAATAGAAATGGAAATTCCAGAAAGAACAAAAAAAAAAGTCCTTTAACTCAAATCTGCATATTCTTTCTGAATAAAATAAGAGAACATGGTATTGGAATAATAACAATTTCTCCTTCCAATATCAAATTGGTCCTCTTCCATGTAAAAAAAAAAAAAAAAAGTTAACATTCACCAAGTGAATGCCATTCAGTGAAACTTTGAGAAGATTTAAAAGGAAAAAAAAATTACTCAATATTTTAGCTCTCTTATTGTAACTTCAGCCTTATTGCTTCTTTGTAGAAGGTCCTGCTCCATGCTCTTTAATGATTCATGTGATTCATGTAATGTTGATGACTTACATGAAAAATTAATCATCTTAATTTTAAGTGTTTTTTTCTCTTTCTAATAACCTGTATGGAGAAATCTATAAGGTATGCTATTATCCTTTTAATATATCTAAATAAACATACAGGAAAAATATTTCTGTGAAATAATACTCAGAGTGGGCTGTATCTCATCATTTCTTTATTTCCTCATATCTATATATAAAGAGGTAATATGCAAATTGTCCGGGATGCCATAACATCACAACTGCTCAGGAGGAGGCTGCATGCGCAGGTGGGTGGGAGGGGACTGCGTGCGAGGTGAGGCAAGCCACGGATGCTGCGGTGGCTTGAGCAGGCCCAGAGTGGGGAGACATGGGGGTTCTGCCAGCGCTGGCCACAGTGGCTTTGAGCAGGCCCAGAGTGGGGAGACATGGGGGTCCTGCCAGCCACCGTGTGCTAGCAGCCCGCCTCTGCACATGAGCTGCAGAGGAAGCACCTTTTCTGACCACTCATTGGCTAAGCTCCCTGTATGCCATGCTCAGTATTCTTGGTAACTTGCATAATAAGAATCCAAGAAGGTGATATAGGGTTTTTCCACCACACTCATGGAGGAAAAAATGAAGGTCTGCTGCTGGAGGGGCTAAGAAATGTCATATCCTGCCCTAGCCAGTTTGGCTAGTGGATAGAGCCTCAGCCTGCTGACCGCAGGGTCTGGGTTCGATTTTGATCAAGGGCATGTACCTAGGTTGCAGGCTTCTCCCTGGCCGGGGCCCAGGTCAGGGCTCATGCAGGAGACAACCTATCGAAGTGGCCCTCTCACATTGATGTTTCTCTGTCTTTCCCTCTCCCACGCTCTCTAAAAATCAATGGAAAAATATCCTCAGGTAAGGATAAAAAAGAAAGAAAGAAATGTCATATCCTATGAAAGACACATCTTGAAAATGCCTAAAGAAAGTTGTCATTTTTTCGTGGTGAAGGGACTGGGCTCCGTGTTGATGAAAACACATTGGCGGCTGCGGCGGCTGGCAGTGGCAGAAGCAGCAGGGTGATGGGGGTGGCGCTTTCCCCCTGACCAGCCTGGTTGCCTCCCGCAGAGGTAGGCCAGACTGCAGCTTAGGCCCGCTCCCTGTGGAACAAATATTATCTCTTATCTCGGTGGGGAGCAGGCCTAAGCTGTCAGTAGGACATCCCCTGAGGGTTCCCAGAGTGTGATAGGGGGCAGGCTGGGCTGAAGGACGCCCCCAGTGCACGAATTGCATGAACTGGTCCTCTAGTATTTAATAAAAAGATATTCCAAAAATATTTAAAGCAAAATAAAAAAGTATGTAATCCCCCATTGCTTTTTAGAGATTCTCAGTAATCAATTTAACAAAATAATCCCTAACTGATAATACTATATGACACTATTGGATAAACTCTACTCATTTTAACTTAGTTAGTCACTTCTTTTGTATTGATCCTACTTAAATATATATATAATCGTATATTGCTATTATGCATCTATTAATTTTATCCATCCTGAGAAAAAAATAAAGAGTTTGTATAAGTTTTCTACATGGATCTTAAAATAGTGGTCTGACTGTGGAGTAGGCATCAGAACACTTTCTGTAAAGAAACAGATAGTAAATATTTTAGGCTTTGTGAGCCACATGGTCTCTGGTGCTACTACTCTGAAAACCAGCCATAGACAACAATAAAGGAATGGGAATGACTGTGTTCAAAATATACTGTGCTACAAAAATAGATGGTGGGCTATTTGGCTTACTGGCTGTAGTTTGTTAAATCCTGCTTCAGAATATAAAGAACTTTTCCTGAAAGTTATAAATTCACGCTAGAGTAGAAATAATAACCAAAAAGTGAACACAAGGTTGCAAGTATTATTTTAAAATTCCTGGAACAGAAGCCAATCTTTAAATGTAGGTATTCAGTCTAGGTTGTACATTCGATAAAGTAAGGACCTTTCCTACCAGGATTTATGAGTGTCTAAAGAAACTGCCGCCTGCCAGTGCTGGACACCAATCTCTGTCTGAGATAATAGTGATGATACATCCTACCAATGTCTACCTACTAAAGAATGCAGTAGAAAAGTTTAGAAGAAACAATTGTACCATATGGCTCATTAAGGAAGAAACATAATCCCTGTATAGTATGCATGTAATGATCTAGGAAGATGATGGCAGAAAAAAAATAAATCAAAGCTATCCCATAGTCTTTTTGTTTATATCACCTACATAAAGTAGAAAGAGCTTTACACTGGAAATAGAACAAATATTACCTCTTACATAATGAGAATACCTAGAAAAGAAAATAATTCACTTAGAACCTGGAATTCATCTTGGTGAATAACAGCACTCTTTTTAAAAAAAATGAATTTCTTTATATGCTTTGAATCTATTAAGTTACTTTCTAGTGCCTGATTCAGAATTTATCAGAGTGTTTATCATCCAACAAAATGGTGGTCGGAGACATTTCTCTACTGAATGAGAAGCTGGTAATTTCTGAACTCTCTTCTATTTCTAAGATTCAGACTTGAAAAAAATCTTGCTAATAGCTTCCTCATTCACTAAGGAAATATTACCACTGGTATATCTTTGGCTCTTAATTTTCATGGGGGTACAATAGTAAGAGATTCACATTTAAAACAAACTGTATTAGAATAATGTGAGATTTTACCATCCGGTAACTGAAAAAAAACAAGTTGGTGCACTCTTTGTCAAAATGTTAGTTTGTTTTGTTGTTTCTATTAGTGTTTTAGCTATTATATCCATTACCATGTTACAAATTTATTTTTCTGTTTTAAAGGAGAAAATTTACCTGCTCAAAAGAAGTAGTTCACAGAACTAACACATTCTCCCTCTCTCTCTCTCTCTCTGTCTCTCACAGAATAAAATATATTTTTAATTGGAAAGATGATGCTTGAGTTTTTCTTTAGTTATATTATTCTATTTTTATTACATTGACTTGTGAAAGATTTCTAATCTAACTTGGATGATATGTTTATACAAAGAAATATTGGGAAAAGGTATTAACAATCTCTTTATGTGACATTAACAGTTTATAGTTTTATTTTTTATATAGAAACTAGAGGCCCGGTGCATGAAATTCGTGCACGGAGGGGGGCTGTCCCTCAGCCTAGCCTGTACCCTCTCCAATCTGGGATCCCTTGAGGGATGTCCCACTGCCCATTTAGCCTAAACAGGCTATCCGACATCCCTCTCACAATCCAGGACTGCTGGCTCCCAACTGCTTGCCTGCCCACCTTCCTGATTGCCCCTAACCACTTCTGCCTACCAACCTGATCACCCCCTAACCACTCCCCTGCCAGCCTGATTGATGTCTAACTGCTCCCCTGCCAGCCTGTTTGCCCCAAACTGCCCTCTCCTGCAGTCCTGGTCCCCCTTAACTGCTCTCCCCTGCAGGCCTGGGTCCCTCCCAACTTCCCTTCCCTGCAGGCCTGGTCGCCCCCAGCTTCCCTCCTCTGCTGGCTTGGTCACCCCTAACTGTCCTCCCCTGCAGGCTTGATCGCCCCCCCCCCCCCACTGCCCTCCCTTGCCAGCCTGGTCCCTCCCAACTGCCCTCCCCTGCTGCTTAATCACTCACAACTGCCCTCCCTTGCAGGCCTGGTCACTCCCAACAGCCCTCCCCTCCTGGCCATCTTGTGGTGGCCATTTTGTGTCCACATTGGGGCAGGATCTTTGACCACATGGAGGCAGCCATCTTGTGTGTTGGAGTGATGGTCAATCTGCATATTACTCTTTTTTTTAGATAGGATAGAGGCCTGGTGCATGGGTGGGGGCCGGCTGGTTTGCCTGAAGGATGTCCCAGATCAGGGTGGGTGTTCCCTTGGGGCGTGGGGCGGCCTGGGCAAGGGTCCTGTGGTGGTTTGCAGGCCAGCCATGACCCCTGGTGACCCAAGAGGAGGCCCTGGTATCTGGGATTTATTTATCTTCTACAATTGAAACTTTGTAGCTTGGAGTGGAGCTAAGCCTTCTGCTTGCTCTGTGGTGGCAGCTATTTCTGTTGGGACTTATGTACCTTCTATAATTGAAACTTTGTAGCCTTAAGTGGAGGCCTGGGCCGGCCAGGGTGTGTGTAAAGCTTGGCTTCCTCCATTGCCAGGGGCAATCCTAGCCTCCTGCTCTTTCCAGCTCCGTGGCTGCCGCCATTTGTGTTTGGATTTATGTATCTTCTATCATTGAAACTTTGTAGCCTTGAGTGGAAGCCTAGGCTGGCAAGGGCAGGCGGAAAGCTTGGCTTCCTCCATTGCCGGGGAAACCCAAGCCTCCCTCCTGCTCTCTGTAGCTGTAGCCATCTTGGTTGGGTTTATTTGCATATTCACTCCTGACTGGCTTGTGGGCATGGCTTGTGGGCATGGCTTGTGAGCGTAGCAGAGTGATGGTTAATTTGCATGTTACTCTTTTATTAGATAGGATAATATGATAAAATCAAAGAATTCAAAAACATTTTATTTAGTCTGTATATAGAATTAATCATAAAGTACACTATTAATTCATCTTGGTCTAGATAATGAGATGAACTTATGAATAATAAAATGAAACCTAGTGAAGCAGAAAATATTTTTCTATGTCCCCAGGAATAAAGCCTTAATTACTGAAATTCTGGAGAATGAAGTGTTCTGATAATTTAATTTTATGAATGATGGAAGGTAAACAAAAAAAAAAAATCTTTATATATCCATTTTGTTTTAGAGCTCCTAACATGACTAAGTATTATCTCTTGCCTTAGTAAATAGTGAAAATGATTAAATTTTATGATTCTTGAAGGTCACTTCAGAAAATTCTCTCTCCCTCCTGTGATCTCATTTTTTTCTGATCTTATTCAGGGCACTTATCACAGTTTGCCTTGTGACATGCATAGTATTTCTTCTGCCACTCCATAAATGTCTTGAGGCTAAGGACCATGTCTATATCTTCATTTTGTCCTGTAATGGATGATACAGTACCTCATATGTAATACATGCTCAATCAATATTGAATGGTATACTTATGAATTTCAATTATGACTTTGCAATATTGTATACTAAGAAATTATTTCTTGCTTATAAGAACATGTCATAAGTAATGATGGTTAACATAGATTCTATCTAATCAAAATCTGATTTTTGGATCTGCTTGATTAAGTCATGGGCAAAAGGTGAGCTTGGAAGCAACTAAAAAAATAACATGGGCAATATCCAGGAGCCTATAAAAAATCATCTGCTACTCTGCCATCAGGAACTACTCAAGAAGAAAGAAACAGCTTTTATTTGTGTATTTTACACAAGATGTATCTGTTCCAAATATGCATTAGGAACTCATATAACATAATGGAGAAAATAATTTTACCACCAGAGCTATTAAAATATTGGTATATAAACTTTTAGATTATGTATTAGCATATTTATATCTCTTTGTATTTACATTTATCTTTCTATAATTATATAATACATTATCATACAAAAGATAGCTTTTTAACTTTAAATACATAAAATGGTTTTCAATATGTACAAATACAATTTTATATAATTATTTTCAATAACTGAAATATATTCCAATGTATAGCTATAGTATATATTGTTTAACAAATTTTCTATTTTTTATATCTTAATTGTTTCAGTTTTTCATTTTCATAAACATCCTCATTTGTAAATGACTATATATATTATACATTGATCATATACACACACACACACACACACACACACACACACTGAGTGGCCAGATTATTATGACCACCTGATGTTTGTAGGCAAATTAGCCATACCCTGCATTGTATGGGCTATCGAAGCCGAAGGCCTGTTCGAACACCTTTGCTGTCTGCAGTTACCAAGATAAAATGTCTCCAATTCGCACAGGAACACGAGGATTGGACAGTCGAGCATTGGAAAAAAGTCATGTGGTCCGATGAATCACGTTTCCAGTTGTATCATGCAGATGGCAGAGTGAGAATTTCGCGGAAACAGCATGAAAGCATGCACCCCACGTGCATGAGTACAACCCTTTAAGCTGGTGGGGGCAGTGTTATGGTTTGGGGCATGTTTTCCTGGCATGATTTGGGCCCTTTAATTCGTGTGGAACAACGTCTGAATAGCACAACATACCTAAGTATCATTGCTGATCAAGTTCATCCTATCATGTTGATGGCGTATCACAATGGAGATGGCTTCTTCCAACAAGACAATGTGCCATGCCACGGTGCTCGTATTGTGCAGGAGTGGTTTCAAGAACATGAGGGAGACTTTACCTTGCTTAGGTGGCCCCCACAATCACCAGATCTCAATCCAATTGAGCATTTGTGGGAAGAAGTTAAAAGAGCCTTCAGGCAGCTGGTTCCACAATCATCAAATCTCACAGAACTGGACAGTGCTATTCATCAGGCATGGTGTCAGATTCCTCGCATCACCTTTCAACATCTCGTGGAGTCAATGCCAAGAAGAAGCGCTGCAGTATTGAAGGCAATAGGTGGCCCAACGAAGTACTGATGGTGGTGGTCATAATAATCTGGCCACTCAGTGTATATATACATATTCCCCTATATAGAGTAAAATTCTTATAAGTAAAGTGGCTAGTCAAAGAGTATGCTGCTATTGAAGATTTTTGTTGTCATCTGAAGACATAATAATTTATAATTTTATCAATAAAAATGAATGCTTATGTTTACTGAATGCTTGATTATATTGAATATTATCCCATTTGATCAATTGCTGGTAGAAAGTAGCACATTTTTCTATGTGTTCCTCTTGGATCATTAATTAATTTGAACTTGTTTTCATTTCTTTTATATATTACTAGAGGCCCAGTGCACAAATTTGTGCATGGGTCGGTTCTGGCCGGCCCACCCCAATGGGAGCCTATTAGGGGCAGGGCCGGCGGGGGGGGGGGCCACAGGAAGTTGGCTGGCTCTGCCTCCGATTGGCATGGGGGGCTGATTGGGAGTGGAGCTTGCTGGGGGGAGGAGCCGCAGGAGGTTGGGGGAGCCAATTGGGGCCCCAAGCGGGCTGGTTGGCCACCACAGTGTGCATCATAGTAACCAGTCATTCTGTTCCATTATGGTCATTCCGGAGTTCAGGTCACTTGGCTTTTATTTATATAGATTTGTATTTCATCTCTGGTACACTTGATTTTCCCTTCTTTTTATTAGTGTATTTGTATTACAAGCTTATATAGAAAGTTTTTTGATTTTTAACATTTATTTTGTATGGTACTTTTTTCTCCATTTGAATTACATAAATTTTAAATTTTTATGTAGTTGAGCTTTTTAACTTTTGCCATTATAAGATTCTAGCTTTAGAGTTAAGCTTTGTAAAACTTTTTCACAGCCTGAAGTTTAGAAATTATTGCAAACGCATACTTCTGTTTATTTAATGCTTTTCTTTATATGAAATTTGTTATGTTGAATAATGTAATTCCTATCCACATTGCTGGTATGCTGATTAGCTGTGCAGAGGCACTGCAGTATATTGCTCACTGCAACATAAAGATCCAGTAGAGCAAAATCCCCTGTCTGTTGGGCCATGCCATTTGCCATGCTTCACACATCTTACCTGCATGGCCAGGGAGAGCCTGCAGCTGCCAGTACCTATAGTCTGCTCTCCAACTGTGCATAACCAACAATACTTACGGCTCATATCAAGATATTATCATTTTCAAATATGTTCTATAATATAAAAATTGTTAGGAATCACCTTGACAAAACTATAATCAGAATAATGTCTAAGTAAGACTTTTATCAGAAAACTCAGAAATGATAGCTTTGATGTTTTCTGAACTTAGGAGGTTATCCATTGCCCAGAACAGGTCCACCATTCAGCTCATATTTCCACCTATGAATAAGGCTATGACTGGCTAAAAAAGTACCAAGTGTTAGACTTACATAACTTGTTTAATGCAGATAGTATAACAAGAATTTTTCAAAGGATATTCCAGGGTAAAATTTTATTTTGATCTTTTCAATGAAAAAAAATGCTGTTTCTTAATGTAGAATAATACTGTTTATCTCTTATAGTTGAACTCTACTTAAAAAATGTTTCCTTCCACATTCTTTTCAGTTCAGCATGATTGGTCTCAATTGCCATTCATTCTTCAGTGTATGGCATAGTCAATCAGGCAGCTCTGAAATGTGCTAAAATAAAGCTCTTGCAGTTGAATTTGTAGCTTTGAGAGACAGAATACTTTTCATCTGCATTCCTACTTTTTATCATTGTCCTTAAAGTGTCTTAGAAAGAAAAGACATTAATACATATGGAGTATAAAATGCTAAACAGGTAAGGTGGTAAATGCCATTCAAAGGGAGAGATGATACCCACATAATAGCTGATGATTGTGAATGTTTAATAGTTGTGCCAACACATCAGTGCCCTTGTCAGGAAGGAATATTCTGAGGGAAACTTGTATACCAATTTTTCCAAGCATTAAAATAATGGTCACATGAATTTAAGCATAAATGTCAACTGAAAAATACATATATGAATATGCACACATATTCATACAGATATAAATTAAATATGTCCATTAATACCTAATTATCTGTACAGATATATTCCTATAAATATATTGATGCATAAAATGTTATGACACTATCCTATCTAATAATACACAAATATGCAAATTGACCATACCTCCGTCACACCCACAAGCCACGCCCACCATCCAATCAGAGTGAGTATGCAAATTAACCCAAACCAAGATGGCTACAGCCACAGAGAGCAAGGTTTCCTAGGTAACAGAGGAAGCCAAGCTTTCCGCCTGCCCTTGCCAGGCCTAAGCCTCCACTTAAGCTACAAAGTTTCAATTATAGAAGGTAAACAAATTCAAACAAATGGCGGCAGAATGGAGCTTGAGAGAGCAGGCTAGGGTTGCTGCCGGCAATGGGAAGCAAAGCTTTCTACACACCCTGGCCAGGCCCACCCGCTTAAAGCTACAAAGTTTCAATTATAACCCCAACACAAATGGCTGCTGCCGTGGAGGGAGCCCCAGGCTTGGCTCTGCTCCAGGCTACAAAGTTTCAATTGTAGAAGGAAAATAAATTCCAGATACCAAGGCCTCTGCTTGGGTTGCCAGGGGGCATCGCTGGCCTGCAAACCACCACAGGCCCCTCACTCAGGCCGCCCCACACCCCAAGGGAACCCCCACCTGATCCGGGACGCCCTTCAGGGCAAACCAGCTGGCCCCCACCCCTGTACCACGCCTCTATCCTATCTAATAAAAGAGTAATATGCAGATTGATCATCACTGCAACACACAATATAGCTGCCCCGATGTGGTCAAAGATCCTGCCCCTATGTGGACACAAGATGGCCATCACAAGATGGCCAGCAGGAGAGGGCAGTTGAGAGGCACCCGGCCTGCAAGGGAGGGCAATTGAGAGGGACCAAGCTTGCAAGGGAGGGCAGTTGGAGGTGATCAACCCTGCAGGAGAGGGCAGTTAGGGGTGACCAGGCTGGCAGAGGGAAGTTGGGGGCAAACAGGCTGGCAGCAGAGTGGTTAGGTGGTGATCAGGCTGGCAGGCAGTAGCGGTTAGGGGCAATCAGGAAGGCAGGCAGGCAAGCAGTTGGGAGCCAGCAGTCCTGATTGTGAGAGGGATGTCTGACTGCCCGTTTAGGGATCCGACTGCCCACTGGGATTGGGCCTAAATGGGCAGTTGGAAATCCCTTGAGGGGTCCCATTGGAGAGGGTACAGGCAGGGACAACCCCCCTCCATGCACAAATTTTGTGCACCAGGCCTCTAGTTTCTAAATAATTCCTTTAAAGATAATTATAGTATGATAGGAAGACGATTTAGTCACTCTTATTTTCATCATTTTTTTAGGATTAAAATGTGGAACCTATGGATCTTTCTTTAACTGAAAACATATTCTAGCTCTTCTTACCATTAAATATGTTATATATAGGGTAGGGCAAAAGTAGATTTACAGTTGTTTGTATGGAAAATAACACAACAATTAATAAATAATCCAAGAATAAATTCTGTTTCAAAACTGTAAACCAACTTTTGCTACACCCTGTATATACCTTTTATTTGTATGGAAAACCAGAAATTTATTACGTATTTTTAAATTACTAATTATTTCTATGACATATTATATTATGATTTTGTGTTAAGTCTAGATTAATACATATAACTTATACACATGCATATTTTATATATATTTATATTCATATGAATATTTATAGGTGTATAGACATAAATGTTAAGTGTCATGTGCCCTCAAATGATAACACTAGGGCCATGGAATTATTGATAGTTTACTTTCTACTTCACACTTTCTTCTACTCTGAATTTCAGTATGAAAGACATTAATTTTATGATCAGAAAACATATTAAAGATATTTCTATTTTATAGCAAGAAGAGCTGTTCTTTCTATCAACCTCACATTTGTAATATTTTAATTCAGCTTCCCTTGAAAACAAGAGGAAAATAGTCAGGATTGTAATAAACCAGGAATCATCCAATGCTATCAGAATGTAGTCCATCCTTAAGAAACATACTGTGTGAAACATTCATCTATAGGACATGTTGACCATTTACTGCTCAAGGTCATCAAGCTCAGTTCCCACATTATGCCACCTCACCAAGAAACAACAAAGCAACTTAGCCATTTAACTTTGCCCTCTGCAATATATATATATATATATATATATATATATATATATATATATGTGTATATTTTTTTTTTTTTTTTACAAAATTTCAATTTAACACTATGCCTAGATTAATCCAGGAAAGCTGCATAGCTTAACCAAGAGACAGCACAGGGCACTTTGGCCTCTCTAGCATTTTCCTTACAAAACATATCTGTGTCTTTTCCAAAGACCAATCTACACTAATATAAGAGTAACATGCTAATTGACCATACCTTTGTGATGCCCACCAGCCAATCAGGAGTAAGTATGCAAATTAACCAACAAAAAATGGTGTGATAATTTGCATAAGCAGGCACCAAGCAGTGGGGGCAGGGCAGGGTGGGTCGGGGTGGGACTTGCATCTTTGCCATGGTGATGACACAGGTGTTCCACACCAATTCAGCCCTCTGGGCCTCTAGGCAGCGTGGGAAGACAGAAAAGCGGCTCTGGGCCCCAGCAGAAAGGTTGCTCTGGCCAGAGCAAAGGTGGTGCCGGCAGCCAGGGGAAGGAAGGCCCATTCTTGCACGAATCTTCGTGCATCGGGCCTCTAGTATATATAATAATCACCAGTATTAACAATGCAATTGTTTTTCAATCTACTAGTATAAATATTTTCAGTATGTTGCTTCGCATCTTTTCTTGAAAGCTCCATAACAAGTTAATTTCAAAGCTTTCAAATTATTTGTGATACTGACAGATAAAAAGATGATATAGATGATGATGATAGATGATAGATAGATAGATAGATAGATAGATAGATAGATAGATGATACATGGATAGATAAACAGACACAGTGAAAGATGTACAGTCTATTGAATTTTCCTCAGTTTCTAGGAATAGGAAGCTCAGATATAAAATTTTGGAATAAGTATGACTAGCATGACTTTCTTGGTGTAATTTCTTTCTGTCTCTATTAATTTTTACATAACATAAAAATAATTTTAAAAGTCTTAAGTTAAAAGCATTATATATTTCTTATAAACAAAATTTAAAGATATATAGAAACTCACAAAAATAAAAATTATTTATAATTCCACTATTTTGGAAATTATCTTAGTGTTTAAGCAAATGTACACTTATATGAATATTTTGCTTTTTATAAATAGTTTATACACTATGCATATTGTTTAATAATATGATTTTTCACTTAATATAGTACATATTTTCCATGTTATTAATCTATTCTCAGTTATTAGTAACATGTTTTACTATATTTAGATTTGAAAGCATTTAAACTATTTTCATTTTATTGCTATGAGGTAAACATTTTTATATGTGTTTTTGTGCATGCATCAGCTGATATCTTGCCATTAGAATGGCAGAGTAACTCTGCCTGTTCATTTTTAAGCATTTAATACATTGTGAGCTTTTAAAATAAGCCTGTGGCTTAAGAAGATCAAGGCGATTGTAAATTCCTCCTATGACTCAGGTTCTCAGTGAGACATACTGAATTCCAACAGCTCTGTGGTTAGTCAGAGGCCAGAGATGAATGGAAGGTCATTTTCTTCATTTCCAGGTACCAGTGTTGCCTCAGAGTACAGCATAGGCCCAGTATATTCCAACTCAAAGAAACTAAGCTTGTTTTTCATTATGGAAAAAAACACAGGAAGCATATTCCACATTGATATTACTGAGAGCAGAGAAGTGCACTCAGCCATACCCACAAGGCCTGGAGAAAGAGTTTTAAGCAAAGTTACCCTGAACATTTCTAGTCATTTATGATAACAGTCATGCAGCTGACTGACCAGTTGAAAGGCAGCTAGGTGGATATTCATGGTATAGAAGATCAAACAACTGAATTTTAACACATTTTTATAAACCATAAAAAAAAAAAAAAAAAGAAATCAGGCCTGGCCACATGGCTCAGTGGTTGTGCATTGACCTATGAATCAGGAAGTCACAGCTTGATTCCTGGTCAGGGCACATGCCCAGGATGTGGGCTCAGTCCCTAGTAGGAGGCATGCAGGAGATAGCCAATCAATGATTCTCTATCATCATTCATGTTTCTGTCTCTCTCTCCCTGTCCCTTCCTCTCTGAAATCAATAAAAAAATATATTTTTTTAAAAAAGAAAATTATATACCTGCAATCCACTAAAAAAAACAAACAACAACAGTATCCTTAGATAGTGGTCATTCATATAAAATTCCATTTTATATTATCTTATTACCTTTGAAGGTTTTATTTTTTTTTTGACAAATAGTAAATGCTTATGAAATAGTTTCATGATAGACAATAGTCATTTATGGTTAGAACAAGTGGCTGATAATGAATAGTTTAGCCAAATGCTTAATCTAAATTGCTAAGACCAGTACTATTTTCTTTTTTCTTTTACATATTATAAGGATGATGCTAAAAATATTATTTTAATTAGAAAGTGTAGTCTTATATTTTAAAATGTTAATGCAGTATAGATGAGTGTTACTTACAACCATAGGCCCTGGAGTCAGTCATCCTGAATACAAACCACATTGAAGCTTGAGTTTACTCCTATGTAAGTTGGAGCCACATAATTCATTTTGTTTTCAAACACAATATTGCAAATATTTGGAAAGCATTGGTAGAGTGCCTCTGATGCATTCAATTCAGGTTAATGTGCATATGATACTGAGAAAGATGTGAGGAGGGGCTTTATTTTTCAAAGAGCAGATTGGTCTTTCTTAGGATTTATTTGAAACTGCTGCTCAAACAGGAAGTCTGTCATAAGCTGACAATCTATCCTCCTCTGCACATTTTACATTAGTTATACACATATATTCCTTTGCAAATTTACTTATTTGTACTCTGAAATTCTTTATATATTGTGTACAAATCATTTACTAGATGCTAGGGATTCTGAAGTATCAAGAAAGTGAAAATCTTTCTATCTCAAGTCTGGTAAAATTATAGTGACCAATGCAGGCTGAAAAGCATGATAAAGTACTAGAGGCCTGATGCACAAAATTTGTGCAAGGGGCTCAGCCTTCACAGCCGTGGCGACTTGCCTCAACCCTCGCAGCCGCAGCAACTTGCCTTGGCCCTCACAGCCCCGGCTTTGTCTGGAAGGTCGTCTGGAAGGTCATTCAGCTGTCCAATCTAGTTATCACATTACACTTTTATTATTATAGATGGGGGAAAAAAACAAAGTTAGTCTTTATCATGACTCTGTTTACATGGAATCTCTAGCTTCTGGAATTCTCCATTCTTACAGAGAAAATATGGACTGAGGATTCAGTGATTTGGGATCAATTTCTAATTATTGCTACTAATTGGCTATATTAATATGAGTGCTTTTTTTTTTTTTTTTTTTTTTTTTTGCATTTAGTTTCTTAACATCTATAAAATAAAAGCCTAAGTGACCATTACAGCAGAACAACCAGAACCCAGAACTACCAGTCGCTATGATGTGCACTGACCACCAGCGGGCTGATGCTCAACACAGGAGCTGCCCCCTGGTGGTCAGTGCATTCTCACAGGGGGAGCGTTGCTCAGCCAGAAGCCAGGCTTATGGCTGGTGAGCGCAGCAGCGGTGATGGGAGCCTTTCCTGCCTCCATGGCAGCACTGAGGAGCAACGAGCCAAGCGGAAAGGAGCAGTGAGCAGGAGTGAGGGGTCCCAGACAATGAGAGGGTGCAGGCCAGGCTGAGGGACCCCTCTCCAGTGTACAAATTTTGTACACCAGGCCTCTAGTTTAAAATAAGAAAGTTTGTGTGCAATGGTTTCTAACAATATTTCCTGATTTAAATTAAACAGTTCATAAGAATAACCTCTAGTGGAACTATTTCTTTTTTAAAAAATATTTTTTTATTGATTTCAGAGAGGAAGGAGAAGGAAAGAGAGATAGAAACATCAATGATCATAGAGAATCATTGATCGGCTGTCTCCTGCACAACCCCTACTGGGGATTGAGCCTGCAACCTGGGCATGTGCCCTTAACTGAAATAGAATCCAGGACCCTTCAGTACACAGGCCAACGTTTTATCCACTGAGCCAAACCAGCTAGGGCTAGTGGAACTATTTCTGCTTTATTGTTTTTGTTTATTCCAAACCATGTTCATACACTCTCACTTAAAGTTCTACTCACTAACAACTGACATCTCCAAATATTCTCCCCTAGTAGCCTCAAACATTATTTTAGATCCCCAGAAGAACATTTATATTATAGAGATAAAAAAGCTAAAACTTTCATTTGTTTTTTACATAAATATTTTATCATTCATATCAAGTTAGAGTGTAACTGAAATTAGATGTCATTAAAAGAAAGAAAGAAAACTAACCTGCTACTTTTTCTTCAAATCTAAATTTCATGAGAGTTGTGGTTTAAAAAAATAAAATGGATTTCCCAGAACATTATTGTATATGTGAAAACAGCTTTCATTAATTCTATAAAATATAACAAAACTGATGGTTTGCTTTACCAGTACAAATGCAAGCTTACTTTGGTTTTAGTTTAATTTTAATAACTTTGAGGTTTATCCAGATATTCAGGACTACAAAATTTTATTTTTAAAAAGATGAAGCTTCTAATCTGAGAAATTTGAGATTATTTGAATGCAGTAAATTATTTTTTACTCACTTGAATATCCTGTGGATCTTATGGTATATTGACAATGTGAATTTCTTGACTTGTTAATTAGAATAGCAGAGATTTTAGACTGCAGGAATCCACTTTCAACACTTTAAAAATGACATTTCTTCCCTGACATAGTTGAATATACATAATTCTAAAATCAATGTTTAATGACTAGCCTAGTATGTCATTAGTGGCAAAAATTTTAGTTCTAAACCCAGAATTTTGAATATTAGAAGTGCATTATCCCAATGGAAATGATACTTAGAAATTCCAAATAACATAGTAGTTAAGAAATGGTATTTTACCTTATTCACTTTTCTTAGTAATTTCTCTTACAGTCAAACCTACAAAGCAGATTTGTATTTTTACTAAATAACTTCTTATCTCAGTTTTATAAACATTTATTTTATTTAATAAGAAACATAATTTTCCATCTCAGTTGTCTTAGCCTGTCACATACATGTGTGGTTTTGCTATATATTTGAGGTTTGCACTTGAAGTACTCTATGAAATATAATTTTCTAACATTTAATCTTAATTTATTGCATTTTCAATTACAGTTTATATTCATTATTATTTTGTATTAGTTTCAGATGTACAGCATAGTGGTTAGACAATATAATGTACAAAATGATCACTCCAAATTTGAAGTACGCACCTGACACCATACATAATTCTTACAATATTATTGACTATATTTCATATGTTGTACTTCACATCCCCATAACTATTTTGTAACTACCAATTTTTATTTCTTAATCCCTTCACCTTTTTCTCCCAGCCCCCAAAATCCTTTCTTCTTTGGCAACCATCAGTCTATTCTCTGTGTCTATGAGTCTGTTTCTATTTTATTTGTTCATTAGATTTCACATATAAGTGAAATCATATGATGTTTGTCTTTCTCTGGCTGACTTATTTTACTTAGCATAATATCCTCTAGGTTCATCCATGCTATCACAAATAGAAAGATTTCGTTAATTTTTTATGACTGAGTAATATTCCATTCTAATGTATAAACTATACTAATAAAAGGGTAATATGCTAATTAGACTGGGTTGTTTGGACATCTTCCAGACAAAGTCAAAGTGGTGGGGGCCAAGGCAGAGGCAGTTGGGGTGATCAGGCTGGCAGGGGGACAGTTAGGGGGTGACCAGGCTGGCAGGGGACCAGTTAGGGGGCGACCAGGCCAGCAAGCAGAGGTGGTTAGGGGTGATCAGCTAGGTAGGCACGTGAGTGGTTAGGAGCCAGGAATCCCAGATTGTGAGAGGGATGTAGGACTGCCTGTTTAGGCCCCGATGGATGGGGCCTAAACCAGCAGTTGGACATCCCCCGAGGGGTCCTGGATTGGAGAGGGTGCAGGCCGGGATGAGGGAACCACCCCCACCCCCCGTGCACGAGTTTCATGCACTGGGCCTCTAGTCTTTAATAATGTACTACATCTTAATTGATTATATGAAAGGAAAGATATCTCAGATTAATTTAAATAGAAGAGTCATTGGGGGTTTTTCTCTAATAAATACCAAAAAATTGGAGAATTCCATATTAAGTCATTCTAAATTAACTACTAAGGAATTTATCAGGATTAACTGTTCATGAGGGTTCTAATATATTTTTTCAGTGTATGTAGATGAATTAAAATAAATATAAAAATATACTAGGCTTTGTGTGATGGCAATTGTGAAACTTTACTCAATTATATGCAGAAACATACTAAGCATCTTAATTTTACTGCCTTTTTAAGTAAAAATACTAAATTTATAGTGTCATTATAAGATAAAGGAAAAAATTGAGATACAATTCATATGAAGCATTTCCCTTCTCTTAGGAATAAAGATACCAATATATAAATATAAATTTTCAAAACATTTTTCCTATGTCATGAATATCATATAAAAGAAAATTAACCATCACTCCTCAAAGAACACTTTATAAAGTAATTGAGAAATGACTAATGTAATTTCCCTGGTTTGATTTTAATAATAGTTTTCTTCTCAGATGTTGACTACATCTACTTTATATAAATACCTTTTGATGGTTTTGGCGTAGGATGTAGTATGTATGTGTGACTTTTTCATCTGAAATAACCTGAGTCTTAGGTTGCTATTATGCTTCATGTCCGGTAAAGTAAAAAGAGTTGTGGACATGTAATAAAAGAATGAGGCTTAACCTCCAGCTCCATCATATTGACTCCATCATATTGACTCTGACACATCACTTAGTCTCATGTTTATTGTAAAAATATGGCTAGACAGTATATGAGGAAAACCTGCCACAAATGATTGGTACATAGTAGGCCCTCGAATATTTCAATTTCCTTTCCCTTTCCCCTGTTCAATTTGAATATCTATACTAATAAAAGGGTAATGTGCTAATTAGGCCAGGTTGACTGGACATCTTCTGGGCATCCGACTTCCTTCCGGACCGTTAGGGGGCCACCAGACCAGCAGGGGGGCAGTTAGGGGGAGACCAAGCTGGCAGGGGACCAGTTAGGGGATGACCAGGCCAGCAGGGGACCAGTTAGGGGATGACCAGGCCAGCAGGGGGGCAGTTAGGGGCAACCAGGCTGGCAGGGGGGCAGTTAGGGGGCAATCAGGCCAGCAAGCAGAGGCAGTTAGGGGCAACCAGATAGGCAGGTGAACGGTTAGGAGCCAGATGTCCTGGACTATGAGAGGGATGTCCAACTGCTGGTTTAGGCCCCATTTTGCAGGGCAGTTGGACATCTCCCAAGGGGTCCCAGATTGGAGAGAGTGCAGGCCAAGCTGAGAGATGCCCCCTCCCCCATGCATGAATTTCGTGCACCAGGCCTCTTGTCAATAATGAAAACTGTTATTTATTAAATTGGATCATATTCTACTTACAAGGGCATTACTTATTTCCCTTACAAAAGTATTGGTTTTAATTCTTAAATTATTATGTCATTGTCATGGACTAAAGGGCCATAATGAAATTCAGTGAAATAGACAACACAATACTATACTTTATCAATTTTATCTGCTTATGCCAAGGCATTTCTAATCCCTTTGTTATTATCTTCACGAATATGGGCTCTTAGAAATCCTGCTATTTCTCTTTTTCTCTTTCTAGATATATACTACAGCAAGAAAGTTCCTATATTTAAAAAAATAATTGAGGTGATGAAAATATTCTGGAACTAGGTAGTGTTGATGAGTGTACAACATTGTAAATGTATTAAATACTACAAAATTGTACATTTTAAAATAGTTCAAATTGGGAATTTAATGTGTGAACTTCACCACAGTAAAAAGAAAATCAGCCAATCAAAATGGGCTTTGTTGCCTGGCACACAGTAAAATGCTCAAAAAATAAGATTGCCATATAATTTAGTGTCTAACACAGTCTTTCTTCTAAGACAAATGTTTAACTGTATAGAACACAAGGATTCAAGATATTAAATGACATTTTCATATCCCACATGAATATTACCATATTTTTTCTAACCTAATAACAAATAAAGCCTTTTTAAAATATCTCCTTACTTTTGGAAAAAATTATGCACATAATTCAAAATCAAACAGTATAAAAATTTGGGATAAAAAATGTTGTTCCCATTCCTTCTCCTTATCCTTCTTTTATCAGTGTATTCTTAGCAATATACCTTGGGCAACTTTCTCTATTGATTAAAAATGAATTCTTCAGTTTTTTTCTCAGCTGTATAGTATCCCAGTGTGGCTATAACATGGTTACTTCATTCTTCCCCTATTGGTAGACTATTAGGTCATCTCAGTCTTTTGCTACTATAAAAATGCTGCAAAAACTCTCTCTGCAATGGCATCATTTCATTGAATGATAAGTATATCAATAACAGGTTCTCAGAAGTAAGATATCTGAGTCAACTTAATGTTGATAAATATGGCCAAATACTTCCAGAGATGCAGTGCCGATTTCTGTTGCTAAAAATGTGAGAGTAAACTGTGTAAGTTTTACTAGTAATAAGGGCTTAATTCCCTGTCCAAGATGGCTTTTTAAATGGAAAATGAAAGGTAATAAAAGTACATTTTGATATTTCATAAATTTGCCTGTGACTGATGCAGGTTATCATTCTTCTAAGAACACTGTTTTGCTTGATGATATATGAAACAATCTTGGGATTCATTTGCAGTGCAGTTTGGGATATAAAGTCTGAGGCCTATCTTAAGTTAGGCTCTTCGTATTTACATAGGATTTTGCTCTCCCATCTTTATATGACTACTATGAACAGATATGCATGAGGTTTGGACTCTCTCTTCTAAAATATATATAAAATTATCTTTACAACTTGTTTAGATTTTATTAACATTATAAAAAGTGAAGTTACACCAATAAGGTAAAATAAGTCATTACTCATGGGCTGAAACCGCCCCCCCTTCCCCATTCATATATTGAAGTTCTAACTCACAGTGCATCAGAATGTGACTGTATTTGGAGAGAGGGTCTATAAAGAGGTAGTCAGGTTAATATGAGGTTATTAGGATGGCAGCCCTAGCAAACTAATACAGTCATAGCAAAGTATATCTTAGAGGTGTTCTGTGAATTATTTTCTTATTGGATTTCCTTAAGGACTTTCTTTTCATTCATCATGCAACTTAAATTCACAGTCCTAAGAAGTTTAGGTCACTTGCTCTTCTTGACAAAAGCTTCCCATTTAGAGGACTACTCTAAATAGTTATGATATATGTTCTTCACATTTCACTATAGGATTTATTCATATCAGCATTAAGTATTTGAGCTTGATTTATTATTGGCAAATGTACACTTCAGTTTGTAGTAGATTCATTAATAATCAAGCAGACTTAGTGAGAAGACAAATGTGTTTATTTCTATTTATACTTTGTCTAATTTACAATGTAGTTTATAATTTTCTAATTATTAATATGCTTCTAATACTACTAATAAAATGTGCATATAGCTAATAAGAGTTCACCAAACATTTAAACTTTAATTACAATCTTAAACAATGAAATGTCTTAACAATTCTAACATGAGTTTCATAAGTCACTTAATACTTTAATTCACCCTAAAAATTAAGCAAATAAGATTCTAATCATCGCAATCTGGTCATTACTCTTTTGTCAAAGTTGGATACAGAATGCTAAATCTATGGACTTAAATTTGTTTCTAAATTCGATCCCTATATCTATTTTAACTACCCTTTTTTTTCAGCTTGACTTAGGTTTAGTTGACAGATAAAACTGCAAGATTTTAAAGTGTACAATGTGATGATTGATATCCTATATAATAAAAGGCTAATATGCAAATTTCCCCCTCGAAGGGAAGTTCAACAGAGAGTTCGACCAGGGGGCAGGGCTGGCTGGCCAACCGCCCCTGGCCCCTCCGCCCCAGGCGGCCAGGCCTAATCAGCCCCGATTGGGGCAGGCCAGCTGGACCCAACCCATGCATGAATTCATGCACTGGGCCTCTAGTATGTATATATTGTGAAAGGAGTTCCAAGATAACACATTCATCACCTAACACACTTGTTATAGTAAATTTCAATTATAGTATTAACAACTATAGTCACAATAGTATATATTATGGCTTCAAATCTTATTTACCTTATAACAAACTGTTTCTCTTTTCAACTTTTTCCTTATTTCCCCCACCTCCTAGCCCCTAGCAACCATCATTCTACTCTGTCTGTATGAATTTGACTTATTTAATTTCTTAGTTCTTTAGATATACTTGGTAATTTTTTGCACCTAACTAGATAGTTAGGGTTATAAACCTGGATTTAGCAATTGATATAATAAATTAATTACTGAGAAACTGAGACAGGAGCCTTAAGTGCACATTCCAAGATGATTCTTGAGTCTATCTCCAGATGATCTGATCCCATTTATTATTTAAATTTGCCCATTTCATCAGTTAAGCATTCAGATTATTTCCTTTCATATATCTGCTATTTTTATTGTAACATTATTCATTTTCTCAAAATGATGTTTAATTTAATTTTATTATATTTTATTATACTTGCAGTAAGTCTACTATGTTATTTTCTTTATTATAAACAGATAAAGCCAATTTTGCAGCTTCAGTCTGTGTGTGGTCTGATCTGGTTTAGTTAAATTTGAAGTCTTCAGCCTTATTTGGCTCACTACTATTGCAACATTTCTTTTTCATAGTCTAATTAGAGCCTCCATATTGACATATCCTTACTTTATTTCTACTAGCAATAAATCACTTGTTTGTATATGCATTATAATCATACTCAGTAACACAAAATAATATTGAATGTCTACAACATGCAAAACCCTGTGCTGGGTGTCATGAGATACTACAAAGATAATTCTTCTTCCACCTTCTATAATCATTATTCTTTAGAAAGAAGGTAATGCACATACATAAATCATTCTAATGCAAGGCAGGGAAAATATATGCCATTAGAGAAGTCTGGATAAATCAGAATGAGTTTTTTTTGGAGAGGTTTCATTTAAATCTAGCTAGAGGGATCTAAAGCAATTATTCAAGAAGGCAGCATTAGAGTAAGGTATTGAAGTAGAGGTAGCATTCCATATATATATTAGAGAAAAATAATTTTCCAGGCCAAACTCAAGGTATATATAAAGGCATGAAAGTAGAAATGTTCCCCAGCAGATTTGGCTCAGGGGATAGAGCATCAGCCTGTAGACCAAAGAGTCCCAGATTTGATTCCGGTCAAGGGCACATACCTTGATTGCAGGCTCCTCCCCTGGGCGCTAGCAGGTCAGGACTCATGCAGGAGGCAACCAATACTTGTGTTTCTCTCACATTGATGTTTCTCTCTGTCTTACCCTCTCTCTTCTACTCTCCCTAAAAATCAATGTAAAATTATTCTCAAGTGAGTATTAACAACAACAACAACAATAGTAGAAACATAAAGGTCGACTTTCTTGGGGAGTAAGGAGCTTTGTTTGGAGAGAGCAGAGACTGTTCTCATTCATTCATTCATCTCCTAATTGGGGTGTCCCATAAATCAGAATGTGTTAGGCACAAGGACCACAATAAAAACGAAAGAAAATAAAACTCCTGCTCTCCAGCATTTTAATTTCTTTAATTAGCAATTATTATGTGCCAGATATTTTCAAAGTGCTTTACTAATATTAATTAATTTATTTCTCATAACAGCATTAGGTAGGTATTATTATTTCCATTTCATAAATGGACAGACTTATGCATTTATTTTTTTAACTTTTTAAAAATATATTTTTATTGATTTTAGAGAGGAAGGGAGAGGGAGAGAGAGATAGAAACATCAATGATGAGAGAGAATCATTGATTGGCTGCCTTCTGCACACCCCTACTGGGGATCGAGCCAGCAACCAGGCATATGCCCTTGACCAGAATCAAATATGGGACCCTTCAGTCCGAAGGCCAGCACTCTATCCACTGAGCCAAACCAGCCAGGGCGAGACTGATGCATTTAGAAGAAACTTAATCAATTTACATAGCTATAAGTGGCAGATCCAGGATTTAAACTCAGGAATCTGACTCCAGAGTTTGTGCTCTTAAGCACTGCATTCTTCTACATGATTTAGTGAATTGGAAGATAAGTTTCTATGGATAAATACAAACAGATTGTGAATGGCCTTGAATGACAAGTTTGATAAAATAAAAACTGTGATTTAAAAGATCATTCTGACTGCAGTGAAAAAGATTTATTGGAACAGTGAAGTTCTACAACAGGTGGGTGGCTATTGCTTTACCCTAAGTGACAGATGATGACGTTTTGAGTAAGGGCGGTAGCTGTGATAATACACAGAAGAGACTGTATTGGAGTAGAATTAACTGGAACTGGATAAGAGACCCAGAGACAAATACAGTGGCAGTGGCATCAGTCAGGATTTTGTAGATTACAACTGACAGGAAGCCATCTCAAACTTGCTTTAACAAAAGTGAGAATTTCTTGGTTCATATATTTGAATCAAGACATTCTGCCTTTTACTGTTTCTCAGATCTGCTTTCCGTTGCTGGCTTCATCTTCAGGCAAGTTCCATACATGTGGTTGTGAAGATGGTTCCTGGTTTCCAGAATGACAGTATCCTAGATGCTAGAAAATCTTCATTTTCCCATGTCTTTCAGCCACAAAGCAGGATATGACTCTCAAAGGCTCAGTTTAAGTCAAATGTTCAAACCAGGAGCTGAAATTGGATCAACCTTTTGTCAATACCAAGAAGTGAGAGACAGAGAAGGGTTTTCCAAAAGGAAGAGACATAAGATAGACAAAAATTAAGTATTCACTTCAGCAACATTTTGACCCTTAATGACCAAGAGTGTGATGGTTTTCTTTATCAGAAATAAGGTATATGAGAAAAGGTCAATAACAAGTTTGAGAATGAAAAGAGACATGTTGAGTTTAAATAATGGCAGAACAATTGGGTAGAAATGACTAGCTAAGATTTAAAAACTATAAAACTTGAATTTAGGAGCAGGATGAATACTAAATATAAAATATTTGGAGTCAGGTGAGTAGTGAAATGGTTGTTGAATCTGTAAACTTTAATGAGATTAAGAAAAATGATTTTCATAGATGTAAAAGGAGGTCTGAAGTCAAATGCTATCATTGAAATCAAGAGATAATCATCCCAAGAAGATAGATTAGTCCCCAGGATCAAAAGTCACAGCTAGATCAAGGAATATCTGATAGAAAGCCATTTGGTCTAGATAAAAAGAAAATCAATAGTGCTCTTGAAGAAAAGTTCAAGTACATAAAAAGCACATTGTGTGGAATTAAAGAATAAATGAGATAGAACAAAGTGGCCTTAAATTTCTAGCCAGCTAAGTAGCTAGCTATGTGACCCTGGGCAAGAAACTTTAAAATCTCTATGGCTCTGTTTGCTCATATTTAAAATACAGATTATACTCCTGACCCCTGTTGCTCAATGGTTGAGCATCAACCCATGAACCAGGAGGTTACGTTTCGATTCCCAGTCAGGGGGCATGCCAGGGTTGTGGGCTCCATCCCCAGTAGGGGGCGTGCAGGATGATTAATAATTATCTCTCATCATTGATGTTTCTATCTCTATCTCTACCTCTCCCTTCCTCTCTCTAAAATAAATAAAAATGTATTGAAACACAGATTACAATAGTGTATCTTGTTTATAGGTTTTACTTGAGGTTATATTAAAAAAAGTACTGACGCAATGCCTGGCAAATTATAAGCTCTCAATAATAGCTATAAGTGTGTGGTTGACATAATGAGTAGGGAGGACATGACAGAAGCAAAAGTGTAGGATAATTACATGACTTTTTGCAGTGAAGGTAAGTAAAGAGATATATGTGACAGATTTCATGTGACCACAAATTCTTTGAAATCCCCCCCCCCCATTAAGAGATGGATCCTGATGGTGACCACTTCTTAGCTCTCAGAATGTTTGCCCAGAAGAAAGCAGGTCACCATGTAAAAAGTCAATTTATCCCAAGACTGCCATCTGTGAGGAAACCCTAGCTAGCCATGACAAGAACCTGCACAGAGAGAGAGAGAGAGATGCCAGACTCGCAATGTATCTGAAGATGACTCCCCATAACTATAGGAGAGAGCCTGAGTGAAAGTTGCCCACTAGAAATCAGTCAACCCACAGAACCATGAGTGATAACCATAGATAATTGTTTAAGAACACTATGGTTTGTTTCATAGCAAAAGATAAAGAGAACAGACATCACTTGTGCAAATGACAAAGTCTAAGATGTTGACTTATTTTTGTTGTTGTATTTTGGTTTATTTTCTTTAAAACAGGGGTGGAGAATGTCAAGCCCACAGGCCTTTTAAGGCCACAAAATCATTTGGTCTGGCCCTGCCAAGGCATTAAGGATGAGTCAATTAAATGTTTCACCAACTATAGCAGGCTAATTCTTAAGGTGATAATTTTGTATGGCCCGAGAATGATGTTATAAATATCCAATGGCCGATGGCAGAAAAAAGGTTCCCCGCCCCTGACTTAGGAATTAGAATTGAGATTTGTGTGGGCTGTGGATTTATATTCAGAAAAGAAAGAACGTGAAGCTTCAGGAAAGAATGTAGTAGGGACTTGAAGAGACATTAGAAAATATATTCAAAATCTTAGGGAGAGGAGTTTATCTTTCCCAGCAGGATAAAAACCTCTTCCTCTGAGAAAGAGTAAATGAGAAGAGATAAGATATATAGAGTAAGAAATAGGAAAGATGTCTATGTAAGTAGCAAATTTGCTTCATTCATCTTAGACTTTACTCCCAAAAACTTGCATCATGAAATTTTTAATGTTGTGGGGCCTCCTGAAGACTGCTGCCTCCTCCTTCTGGGTGCTGGTGATTGGGATGTCTCCAAGGCCAATCAGGGAACATGGAAAACGAAAGTCTTAAATAGGCCACAGCAGGATTTAGGTCATTTACTACCAGGCTTCCTTTGACCCAATAATTCTGGTTACTTTTATCATTGCCTTCTTTTACCTCCAGGCACAAACAATTATAAGCTATAATGCTTAACGATTCCTCTAAATCAGATATTTCATTGCTTTTGCTTAGGTGAAATGGAAAAAAAAAAAAACACAGTAGATATGGAGTGGTGCTTTTTCAGATCTGCCAATTTATCTTTTGCAGTATGTGACATGTAAACACTTCTAACTTAATGTACTGCACATGCATCATCCTTGAATGTTTAGTTTTATTGCTGCAGAAGTAATTTCCGAAGGTCATCTTACAATGGGTGAAAACTTGAAGGTTCATGCAATTTATGTTCATTATAGGTAATATTGTACAACATTTAGGAACTATCAACTTTTATTCTCTAAATGTTTGGTCCAATAATTTTAAGGATAAAATATGGTTATTCAGTTTTTGAAAGTATACACCCTTGCTGTGAAAACTCATATTCAAATATGGGTTGACAATGTAAATTCTTCTATGTTATTTTTTCTTAACAGATTTTAATTCATCTCAGTCACACTTCACTAGACTTAAGATAGGTATCTCATTCATGACTAGTCTCACAGTGATAACACAGAATAAATCTGCCAGTCTCACAATAAGAATGCCACCACCTGCTGGCTCAGTTGTATCAATTATTTGGAAATAACCAAAGAAAGATAACTGATATTTGTAATGTGCTTTGCAGTTTTTAAAGTGCTTCCTTAAATATTAATTCACTTTTGCAACAATTCTGTAAAATAGCACTGGGGAGGCATTCAGAAAATTAAAGGAAATTGACCAAGGGCCAGAAAGTAACAGGACTAAGAAATCACCCTGATTTTCACACTAAATCCTACTATTTCCACAATGGATTCAGACTACTTAGGTTTAAAACTCAGTTTCCCCACTTAGTAGCCCTGTGCTCCCTTTCTTCATCCCCAAAATCATGATGGTATCATTACCTACATAATATGGTCCTTGTGACAGGTAAATGAACTATTTTTGTGTGCAACTCTTAGCACAGTGTCTGCCACTTAGTTAGTATTCTACAAATGTTAGATATTATTGTTCTAGAGATCCTCCCTGGTAAAGAGGGACTAAACTGATATCATGGCTAGAATCTCTCTCTCTCTCTCTCTCTCTCTCTCTCTCTCTCTCTCTCTCTCTCTCTCTCTCTCTCTCCACATCCACTTCTCAACAATTAAAGACCCTAAATTCAAAAGAGCATGAGAGTTGAGCAATACCACAGAAGATAATAAAACAATGTAAGTCATATGGACATATGCTTAGAAGATCAATCACTCCTACATTGGTGGTTTCTGGTGACCTGACCCAAGCTAAGCATAATCTAGTCTCATGAAATTCTCAGGATAGACTATTAGGGGTAGTAATGGGCTGAATGGTGCCTCACCCCAAAAATTAATGTTTTGAAGCCTAGCCCCAAGTAACTAGAAATATAGTTGTATTTGAAAATAGGGCCTTTAAAAAAGTGATTCAGTTACAATGAAAGCATTAGAGTGGGCCCTAATCCAGTCTAACTGGGGTCTTTATAAAAGGAAATTTGAACACACAAAGAAACTCCAGGGATGTTCATAACAGAGGAAAGCCCAGGTGAGGACACAGGTAGAAGCCTAGAAGAGAGACCTCAGAAGAAACCAAACCTGCTGACACCTTGATTTTATACTTCTAGTGTCCAGAACTATAAGAAAATAAATTATTTTGTTTAGAGTACCTAGTCTGTGGTTTTGTTATTGCAGCCCTAGCAAACTAATATAAGGTCTGTTGCTCATTATCAACCCACAGGTTAAGCAGGTAGATTCTGCCAAAACTATAAATGTGGTTAATGTTATCCCAAAGACTGAGTTTGAGTTGCATTAAATTAATTCAAATACAGTAGGAAATTAAAATGTCAGGAACTTACTGTGCAAAGAGCTAGTTCATGTTGCAAGCATGTTCCAACTCGGGATATGTCCAATTTTTTTCTGGATTAAGCTTCGATCAATGGGTTTCTGTCTACTAATTGGCTAAAGAAAAAGTTTCCTTAAATTTCGGGGACATTTTATGAGTCCTTTAATAAATGTTAATGATTCTGGGTCAAGACTATGGAAGCTATGACAGGGTCAATGATAACAACTTATAAAAGGATAGCTGAACTTTTAAATAGTTATAATTATTAATATAGTGCATCAATGTGGCATTGTTAACTTCCACAAAGCCCTTTAATTTATTCTAGTTCAAATTTTATGGGGAAAAATAAAACCTAATCCTATGAAAACTAGGACAGAAGCCTGGCTGGTGTGGCTCAGGTGATTGGAGCTTTGCCCAGTATACCAGAAGGTTGCGAGTTTGATTCCTGCTCAAGGCACATACTTAGGTTGCTGGTTTGATCCCCAGTCTGGGTTCATATAAACAAGACAACCTGTAGATGTTTCTCTCTCACATCAATGTTTTTGTATTTCCCTTCCTCTCTCTCTAAATCAATGCATGTCTTCCAGTAAGGAGCTGAAAGAAAGAGAAAGAAAAGAAAGAAAGAAAGAAAGAAAGAAAGAAAGAAAGAAAGAAAGAAAGAAAGAAAGAAAGAAAGAAAGAAAGAAAGAAGGAAGGAAGGAAGGAAGGAAGGAAGGAAGGAAGGAAGGAAGGAAGGAAGGAAGAAAGAAAGAAAGAAAGAAAGAAAGAAAGAAAGAAAGAAAGAAAGAAAGAAAGAAAGAAAGAAAGAAAGAAAGAAAGAAAGAAAGAAAGAAAGAAAGAAAGAAAGAAAGAAAGAAAGAAAGAAAGAAAGAAAGAAAGAAAAGAAAGAAAGAAAGAAAGAAAGAAAGAAAGATACAATTCAATTCTTTGTAGTACTTTCAAGAGAGAGAAAGAGCCTGGCTGGCATGGCTCAGTAACTGAGCATCAACCTATGAACCAGGAGGTCTAGGTTCGATTCCCTGTCAGGGCACATACCCTGGCTGCAGGTGCAATCCCCAGTAGGGGCTGTGCAGAAGGCAGCTGATCAATGATTCTCTCTCATCATTAATGTTTCTCTCTCTCCCTCTCCCTCTCTGAAATCAATAAAAATATATTTTAAAAAGAGAGAGAAACAAAAATTCCAGATAACAAATCTGCTTTTCTGCAAATATTTTTATCATATGAATCACAGAAGACAAAGATAAAGCAAGAATTGATGGCAGTGTCAATATGGTAAAAAAAAAAAAAAAAATGCTCTTGAGATGGGCCGAACTACTGTACTGTTTTCTTGAAAGGACCAGTCGTCATCCAAATGAGATATTATCTGTTGTCACTTCTGTGAAAAATAAAGCACCTGCCTCTGCATCTTTCTTCTACTTTGAACGGTTTTCCTGGGTGAGACCCAAAAGGTTGGCTAACAGAGGCAAACTATTTGCCTTTGTTTCCTTGGATCAGCAGCCCCTGAACTCACATTCTTTCACATTCAAAGTTGAAGTGCGATTGTCTAGTTTACCGAGTTCATCTATTGTTCAGACTTCTCTGTTTGCTTTGCAGAGTGAAGGAACATATTCAGAAGCGACTTTACAAGAAGCTACTCTAAAATATACATGGAGCTATTACTTATTGAACAAACTATTCTGAGCTCAATGCTCTGTCCTAGTTTCTGCATGCTTATTATTTCAGTTTTTCTGAAAGTCAGAAGCTAATCTCATAGTACACAATTCACTCACTTATTAATTCAATAAACATTATTAATGAAACCTGTTTATTATATGTTCCAGGCACAATCTTAGATACAAAAAAGACAAAGACAAAAGCCCTGAAAGAAACCACAATCTAGAGCTGAACTGTTTAATAGTGTAGCCACTAGCTACATGTGAATTTTTAAGTTTAGATTTTAATTAATTAAAATTAAATAAAATGAGGGATCAGTTCCTCAGCCATACTAGCCATTTTTTGGGTGCTTAATAGTTATATGTGACAATGGGTACCCTACTGGACAATGCTGAAGAACATTTTCATCATTGCTAAAAGTTCTGCTCTGGTCTACACATTAACATACTCCAATAATTTACATATTCTGATAAAGCATCATTTAATTCTGTTCAGGGTGGGCAATAAATACTACAAAGTAATCTAACCCATTTTAGACATTGGGGGGTGGTGCAGAGAATAATTGATGAACATATATGAAAAACAAGCATCTTTTATTACTCATTTTTTTCAACAAGGAAAATCTGATTTACAGTTGGCATCTAAAGATGTCAATGTTGTATTATAATAGACAGCAGATTGTAGCATCCTAGATCCCCAAGGCTTCAGAGAGATGAACATCAGTGATGAACTCAGTTACAGAATTACACAAAGTGTTTTTTCCAAGGTCAAGGAGTCCTGTCCGGGTTAGCAGAGAAATTTACAAAATTCACATGGAGGTTCATCATTCCAAAGTGTGAAAGGAACAGTAAGCCAGATTTAGGAAACAAAGCTAAGATGAAGAACAAGATGAGACCAATGTATCAACCACAGGGCAGTCCAGTTGAAGTTCATTGAATGGATACCTTGCTGCCTCCTCTAAATATATCGATTATGAAATGTAGAAGTGAGTTCCATGCTATTCTTTTTCAGAAATAATTCAGGTGACTTTGGGTTGTGTGGGGTCATAGTTTAAGATTAATGTGGTAATTGCAACATGATCATTGAAAGCTTTTATAATACTGTTGTAGTCAAAATTAGCTTCCCATAATTTTCTGACTGTACAATTATGAATTCATTTCTTGAGGATTTAAATGGTAAGTTATGTTGTTCAGAAAATGACAGAACAGTATCACTATTTTTGGGAGATGTGCAAATTTATTAGCATTCATAAGCTATTAACTATAATATAATGAAAGAAAAAATGTTATTTCATTCTAAACATGTAAGTCTTTTTATCATATTTTCAAAATCATTTTTCTCATCTGTATGAGTATAAAGGCAATTTAGGGGACACTATATATGAATATTTCATTATTAAACACTGAAGTGGTATTTTGGCAAGTCTCTTGAAGTTATCAAATTTTGATTTTCAATCTTGCTCCTTTACCTGGTTGGTTCTGAGGAAGCCTGTGTTCGGGTGGGAATGTGTGCAGAGTATAGGTACAGGGGAAGAAGTTGTAAATGGAGCAGAGTTCACGGTGGATTTTTGTTGAAAACAATTAGGGTTGTGTTTTCTGTGTGAAAGAACTGATGTTGATAAATGAGAAAATGAATGAAAAATCGGCCATAAAAGCAACCAGAGACAGTGGCAATTACTGTGAAGCAAGATACAAATCAGTGAAATGGAAAAGAAATTTAGACAAAAATGAGAGTAGAGTTAATACTGAAAGGAATGAAAAAGATTATAAGTATTAGTTCTTTTCCTATCCATAGATATTGAAGGCTGGGATTTTGACATTTTATAAGCATGTTTTCCCTAAATATGTAGTATCTATAAAACAGTGGTTCTTCTGTGGGGATAAATATCAGGATTGCCTATGGAACTATTAGAAGATATAAAACATACATAGTCTATACAGGCCTATGCCCCACCTCTAAGATATTCTGATATGGCATCTTGTATCCTGTTTAGGCCTATAGAGCTATCTCTGTTGAAAAGCATGGGTTTCTTTATCTGTCTCTTGCATAACTATCAAGGGATTCTATTCTTGCCGTAGTATTTGAACTATTTTCTCTTCTTCAGATCACATGAGTTCACTTTTCTCTTTGTGGGTTTACAGAAAGCATGAGGAGCATTGCCAACAACTTTTTGCATAAAAAATATAGCCTATAAATTATGTAAAAGAGCTCTAGCACAGCAGGAATAGCTAATATCAAACAGAGTTGGTATCTCTGCTTGTGAGGGTCCCAATAAGACAGCCAATCGGGAATAGAAGGGGACATATGTAATACTTTCAACAATAAAGATAAAAAAGAGAGTTTTGCTAATGAATACTCTGCTTTTTGCCATTTCTCCACAACTTTTGAGAGGCCAGTATCCTGCCTGTGGAATGCATCCTAGAAAGACAGTTCAGAGGTTGGTGCTTTGCTAATAAATGCTATGGTTCTCGATCCTAGCAATTATGTAATTGAATTAGATCATTATTATTATTTGTGAAACTGGAAGAGTGCTCTACTACACATGGTTTTAGTTGCAAACAACAAAAGACAATTCTGGCTAATTTAAGCAAAATTGAACATACAGAATAATATACAACTGATATCATTAATAACCTGGTTATTATTAACAGGAAAGAAGTAAAGGGAAGACTAGATAATATAGGCATGCCATCTGTACAGCTTTTCCAGGAAGCTGCAGTTAACATTCTCTGCAGATCGCTGGGGGAAGGGACTGGACAATATACACATGCCAAGTAAGGTGTGGGTGATGTCAGGAAAATGCTCACCTGTCAGTCACACCTGGGGACAAGTCAGTGGCCAGAATAGGTGTGGTCACTGCAAACACAGGAAGATTTGATATTTAAACTCCTGAACAAAGGGAGCTCTCTCTCTTCCTCTCTTGGGCTCTTGGCCCTCTTGTTCTCTCAGACTCCTGTTGCAGGGAGCATGCTCCCCTGCATTCACCCCCATGGACACAGCCATGTGGACTCTACACAAGGACCCATGGACGAAATGCAGCCTAATGCTACATCAGACTCAGTTCCACCATGGAAGGGGAAGCTCTGGACACTGGCTCTGCTTTTGGCTCTGCTGGAGTCCCGGGACTGGTTTAAGAACAATGGCACTTTACAAACTGAGGGGTGTAAGTCTTCAGTGTGAGTCTTAGAAAATTCATTTTCTGATGATACTGCAAGAGCCAACTCACTCCCACTAGCAATGGAGGAATCCCACCAATTCAAACCTCCAGCAACACAACTGCTCAAAGAATGTATTTGAAAGCTGGCAGATCCAGAAATCAAAGAAAATTGAGCATCACATAAGCAGGCTGGATAAAGCAGGCTGAAACATCCCCTGCTGATCTTCTGTCACTGATAATGGTACTCCTGGATCTCACCAACATCTTCCCATCACTGCTGTGAATGATTTCCCAAATGACCCTGCATATTAGTATTATCCCTTAAGATACATAGTTATGGGTGAAACCCTCTGTTCACTGAGCCTCAGTCATATATATGCCTATGCCCTGGGTACAAAAGCAAATGGAAATACCTTTAGTCACTGCAACTCATGGGGGAAGGTGAAAATCTGAACATCTTCCATCTCAAAATTATTTTAAAATAAAACAATTGTTTAGGTGAAATATAGCCTAAAGTGAAAAATGTTTATGACAGACCACTCATAAGCCACCCCGGCTATTAATTTAGGGGCTAAATTGAGTATGGGACACATTTGCTTTTTTGATAGTTAGGAAAGGAAGTCTTAGAGCACCATGGAGTGTCTGGTATTTGTTGAGACTGATTATAACATTGATCTTTGTCACTGACATGCATTAGAGTTGAGAGTAAAGAAAGTAAATACCAGCAAACAGAAAGGTCTCTAGGGCAACAAGACATTCCTATAGCAAATCTTTTGTTTAGATGTTGGCCCACATTTCTTCAGGCTAATAAACAAGGCTGTTTCCTTGGTTACATAGATAAGGAAGAGGCGGTGCCTTAGGAGTACAGAAGCACTAACATCAATCTTTTGTGTAAATGTATGGGTGCATATGAGATAAGTGTTTATGATAAGCTATGCAAACCACTGCATGGTGCCAACATAATTCAAATATGCAGTCTTTGTTGAGAACTTCTAGCTTAAAGATCTGGGAGTGGATGATCAAATCCTCTTCCTGAGATTGTGGCCATGAGCCTGAAATTCTCAAACAATAAAGGAAAACTATTATTTGAGCAATTTTTTGCCAATTATTGTTTTGAAGAGCAATAAGGAGAAAGAAAAAAAGACCTTGAGGATGACCTTTATATCTTAAAATGCACAAAGCCCTGAACACTGGGTGGCTCTAAGTTATGATCACTTTGTTTATTTCTTCCTCTGTATTGTGAGATTCTATTCAATTTTGATATTTTCAAATATGATGACAATTGGACTCAAGGTGTTCTTTACTGGCCCTCTTTCCCAAATCTGGACATCTGCTTGCTATTATCACTTCTGTTGACTCTAAGTTTTTTTAAGTAACTTTTCATCAAGTCTGTGACTTTATCATGCAAATACTAGTCTTTCTCACTCTGTATAAGAC
This sequence comes from Eptesicus fuscus, assembly GCF_027574615.1. Taxonomy (NCBI): domain Eukaryota; kingdom Metazoa; phylum Chordata; class Mammalia; order Chiroptera; family Vespertilionidae; genus Eptesicus; species Eptesicus fuscus. The sequence goes on from NC_072475.1 coordinate 35,459,672, forward strand.
ACTTTTGGAGATAATACAAATGTTTAGCTAACTGTTATATGCATATAATAGCCTGCAGCTATTTCTCTTTTTTAAACAGTATTTAAGAACAACTCTTTTTAAGCACAATGGAACAGTTATTCAAGTTTATTTATATCAATATTCTTTTTCATGATACTGTATTGAAAGCAATCTCATGTCCTTCATGTTTCTTCTAAAGTTTCCACTCTCAATCCATAATCTTAATAAGATTTGTAATGGCTCATATTGTTATCGGTGGGGTGCTCTCTGTGTCCCCACCTGTTACCATTGGAAGTGGAGTTCTTGGGGTACCACTGAGAAAAGAATTTCCTGAGACTCCCACAAGAGGATTGAATTTTGTGGGATGCTTTAATGATGTTGTAAAATTAAGGTGGTTCCCTCCAAAGGTGCCCTCTTCCTCCCTCTAGCCATTGAAAAAGTCCAATATTGTCTTCAACAGGGCTAGGATTAAGGCCACTGTCCAGAGCCTTCACTCCATATTAAATCACAGTACAGCCCATAATCTGGCAACCAATTGATGTTTCTCTCTCTCTGTCTATCCATCTCCCTTCCACTCTCTCTAAAAATCAATAGAAAAATATCTTCTGGTGAGGATTAATAAACAAACAAAAGTTTGTTAGACTTTCTTTAATGTTTTTCAAACTTTATTCCTTAACTAGAGGCCCTGTGCACAAAATTCGTGCACTCAGGGGGTCCCGTAAGCCTGGCCTGTGCCTTCTCGCAGTCCGGGAGCCCTCAGGGTGTGTCTGACTGACGGCTTAGGCCCACTCCCTGTAGGGAGAGGGTCTAAGCTGGCAGTCGGACATTCTTAGCTCTGCTGTGGAGGAGGGAGAGGCTCCCACCACCACCACTGTGGTTGTCAGCTGTGAGCCTAGCTTCTGACTGAGCAGCACTCCACCTGTGGGAGCGCACTGACCACCAGGGGGCAGATTCTGCATTGAGTGTCTGCCCCTGATGGTAAGTGCATGCCATATCTACTAGTCGTTCCGCCATCAGGCCAAAAGCAGCTCTCCGATATCACCCAAGGGGTCCTGGATTGTGAGAGGGTGCAGGCCAGGCTGAGGAATCCCACTGGTGCACGATCGGGGCCAGGGAGGGATGCTGGAGGTTGGCCAGCCAGGGAGGGACTGTAGGAGGGATCCAGGGCGTGTCTGGCCCATCTTGCTTAGTCCCAATCTGTTGGACCCTAGCAGCAAGCTAACCTACCGGTTGGAGTGTCTGCCCCCTGGTGGTCAGTGCAGGTCATAGCGAGTGGTTGAGCAACCTTAGCATATCATTAGCATATTGCACTTTGATTGGTTGAACAGCCAACTGGACGACTGAATACTTAGCCTATTAGGCTTTTATTATATAGGACTAGAGGCCCTGGTGCATGAAATTCGTGTATGGGTAGGGTCCCTAGGCCTGGCCGGTGATCTGGGGGCCCCTGCTCGCACCCGCCTTGGCTGGCCTGGTACCACCTGCTCACCAGCCCTGCCCTGCTCACACCCACCTTGGCTGGCCTAACACCGCCCATTCACTGACCCCATCCCCCACTGCCCTCTCCGCTGCTGCCGCCGCCACCGCTGGTTGGGGCCTGCGGGCTAGGGGCAGCTCCTGCATTGAGCATCTGTCCCCTGGTGGTCAGTGCACATCGTAGTGACTAGTCATTCCGCCTTTTGGTCAATTTGCATATCAGGGTCTTATATAGATAGACGATTACAACAAAAGGATAATATTGATCAAATCCATTTGAGAATAGATTCATCAATCAAAATTGAGTTTTGTTTTTCATTGATGATGGACTTCCCAGCACCTTCATTGTGCTAATGAACAGTCCTCAGAGATTTTTCCTTTAACATATAATTACAGGCAGTCCTTGGGTTTCGGCAGACTTGAAGTATGTCATTTCGTGGTTACGTCGCCATTTCCCATTTGTTTATAAAAAAAAAAAAGTTCCATCATTTCAACGAATGTACATATGTGCTTTATGTTTATTTTTATTTATTTACTGCAAGTAAAGGTCAGAAATTGTTATCTTTCTTTAAATTTTTTTTACTGTTTCACTTCATTATTGCTGTGTATGTGCTCTATGTGAGTGACGTAGGTGCTTATGTAGGTGGGTTCTGAGTTACAGTGAAAATCGCATTACCTCGCACCGTAGGAACGGATCACCGATGTAACCCAAGGACCTACTGTATAGGACACTGAATAGAAATGTTTTTACCCATTAAAAACTTGCTACTTAAGGAATTGCAACCAAAGGACTTATATGCATATATATAAGCCTAACCAATGGACACAGTCACCAGGAGGGTGAGGGCATGAGTGGGTATGTGGTGGAGCAATGGGAGGATAAGGATATATATGTAATACCTTAATTAATAAAGAAAAAAAACTTGCTACTTATATTTGTTGGTTTTAAAACTTATTATAATTACTCTTAAGGCAATAACATGGTCATTATTAATCATCATTCCTTAAAAATTCATTTAATATTAGTATTTCTCTATAGGGATATCAAAGCTAACCCTGATCCAGTTTCTGTTAAGAGTGGAGAAACTATACCAATAAACCTAGTAGGTATTAATATTGATAAGGACTATGGTGTGATAACAACCAAGAGCCTTTAAAAAGAATAATCTACAATTCACAGCCAGAATCTTTAAAATGTAAAGTTTCAATCTTTTTAAAAATGAGGACACTCTTGTTAAATGCTAATTTTGGAACTACTTAAATGCTATTTTTTTGCAGCAACTAGTGTTAGTACAGAGGGGAAAAAAACATAAAAGTGCTTCATGCAATTTTTAGTAAACTTCATTTTATCTTTGCATATAAAAAGAAAGTACCCTTATTCATTTGCAATTGGGATAGCCATATTTTAAAGTATCTGTGGATATGTATATAAATGGCTATAATTTACCCTTATTTTACAGTCAAATAATTAGAAGGAAAAATTGGCAGTCATTATTCTCTCTGCTTGTTCTTTCAATGTGTTTGGCATTCTAAAAATAGTTGACAAATTTTTACAGATTAAATCATGTAGGTTTTTGCTTAAAATTAGAGCTAAAATTAAAGTGAAATATGAATTATACTGTTAAGAAATGTTTTTATTTTCTTAGCATCTGTAAGCCAAAGTGTGTTTATATGTTTAATGTTTTTGTTCAGATCATCCAAGTGAGCAAATGGGTGCTTAAAATATAAAATGTATGAAAATGCGAGATTTGATTCAGTACCGGCCAGAGAGGACATCATTCCTTGCCTAGACAGAGTCCTAATGAAATGAGAACTTCAAATAGAGGGCTTTGGAGTTAGGAAATTAGCTAAAAACAATAACATTAGTATTCTTTTGTCTTAATTGTTTTTGGAGGCCCACCAGCAGACATCAGGAACCATTTTTCCAGAGAAAGCATAAGTACTGTGACTTTTACTTTAAAAAACTGATGCATTTAGCCAAGACCATTTGGTTTTTCTATTATGATAGCAAATAGGGAGTCACATTTTCTAGACTTGGCCCATTTCTAAAGGTTTATGATTACTTTTCCCCATTTGTTACTTTTCTTGGGCTGTTATTCCTCTCTCTTTTTTTTAATGATAGTAGTAAAATCTTTAAAATGAAAAGAGCTTATGGGACTTGTTATCTGAGCTGCCCAAGATATAGGACCCCAAGGAACATGCTGCAAGAAAGAAAAGACAGGCAGACAACTAACCTAGGTGAGAGGAGCTCTGGGCTTAGCTTGGTGTTCATGAGGACCTGGGAGTGAAATTGTGGTTAGGACTTTGCTGTTACTTTCTCTTGAAGACTGCATAGGCCTGGTTTTACTGGAGCGTATTTTCCTGTCTTTTCAGCTGATAAAGTCCACCAACCAGTATTGTAAATACAGATGGGTAGTTAATTACCTGATTATAATCTAGGTCAGTGGTCGGCAAACTGCAGCTCGCAAGCCACATGCGGCTCACGAGCCGCGGTTTGCCGCTCTGTTGACTGATGAGTGTGCCGACCACTGATCTACGTTACTGATGGGTAGGAAAAACCATCTTGGAAGCTAGATATTCCACCAAAATTTTCTTATAATAAAACTAGAGGCTCGATGCACAAATATTTGTGTAAGAATAGGCCTTCTTTCCCCTGGATGCCGGCACTGGCTTCCCTCCGGCACCTGGGACCCGGGCCTTCGCTCTGGCCCTGCCGCCCTCCTGTAGCTCCTTCCACCCCCTGACCCCCATTAGCAAGTGTCCCACCCTGCCCCAGCAGCTCGGTGACTGCACGTGCGTGCGCTGCCCAGAGGCCCAGAGCAGCTGGGGCAAGGCAGAATGCCTGCTTCCTGGCCCTGCCGCTGCCATCTTTGCCATGTCAATTTTCATATTCCCTCCTTATTGGCTGTGGGTGCTGTCATCTTTTGTCGTGGAATGATGGTCAATTTGCATATTCCCTCTTTATTAGATAGGATTCTATTAGTTACATAGCTAGCCAAAATACAATTGAGAAATTAAACAGTAGATCAGAAATATTAGTTTGGCTGATCTCTAATCTCCTTCCACCTTCCTCTAAAATTCTGATTTCACCGCCAAAACCGGTTTGGCTCAGTGGATAGAGCATTGGCCTGCAGACTTAAGGGTCCCTGGTTCGATTCCGGTCAAGGGCATGTACCTTGGTTGCGGGCACATCCCCAGTAGGGGGTGTGCAAGAGGCAGCTGATCGATGTTTCTCTCTCATCGATGTTTCTAACTCTCTATCCCTCTCTCTTCCTCTCTGTAAAAAATCAATAAAATATATTTAAAATAAAATAAAGTAAAATAAAATAAAATAAAATAAAATTCTGATTTCACCAATAAAAAAATATGTTCTAAGATAGTATATAAATAATACTCCAATGGGTGACTTAGTCAATTAGTTCCAAATCATTGAGTTAGAAGAGGTATTTTAATATCTCCTTGCCATGGTACATGATATATACTAAATACAATGACATTTTGAAAATAAATATAAATTTGTAAATCCCACCAGCATTTTATAATATCCTGCATGAAACATATTATGTGTCTGTTACTTAATACATGCAGTATACATACTGCATATCATATTACATACACATGACACATTTGAAAAATAGTAATACACATGACTAATTCTACAGACAAATCTTTGTGCTCATAATCTAGGACTAGTTATAATCATCAACTCCCTTAGGAGTTGAAGACCCACAGGTTCAGAATCTGGTTGATGATAAAAAGACATAGGAAATGGCCTTTTGTACAAGGATGGGTGTGTAGTTTGAAATAGTATACCCACATTTTCATAACAAAGCATTTTTGATTGGTGAGAGTATGGGAGAGAGAGAGTGAGAAAAGATGCAGAGTAAGTTCTTCAGAAAGGAGAGTGTTGAGACCTAGGAGAATAAACAAGAGATGCAGCGGTACAGTCGAGAGATCTTAGAAGTAGATACGATTGTAGGGAGGCAGTGGTGCATGTGCTAAATGAAAAAAAAAAAAAAAAAAACTGCATCAGAATTCAGATGACAGGAAGATGTGCAAACAGGAAAATGTATGGACTGAAAACCACCTCTAGAATCAAACCGGGAAGAGATTCTGATTCCCCTTGGAATCATATTGCTCCCACACATCCCTTCTCCATCTGATAGTCACTAATTGCAAAACATATGATGTTTTCAAAAATAAATTTGCTGAGCTATGGATTCTATAGATTGTAATATGAAAGTGACAGTGTTTTTCTTTTCCAAAATATAATTATATTATGTATGGATTTCTCAAAAAACCGCACCCATCTATTTATCTCTAGAGGTTCTGATTTTCAAAGGGCAGGGCCTCCTTAAATAAGAATTATTGGTCTAATGCCCTCTTTTTACTAATGAGAACATTGAAGCTTTGAGATTTAATTATTTTCCCAAAGACCTGGATCACATAACTAGAACTCCAAGTGGAGCTTATAGTAAAAATAAAAACATAACAATCCAATAAATAAAGCTATATTTATCGGGGGAGAACATAACCTTTTTTTAGAATTCCCACATAAGGGACACACTAGCAATTCAGACAAGTTTTAAGTTGATGACAAGATGCCTGGTATGAGGACATTCAAGCAGATGACTCAACATGTGGATTTTCTGCATCAAAGTGAAGATCTGCACAAAACAGATGGTTATTTTTAGGGTTGATTATATTGATTTTCTCTGTCATCCATAATGCCTTTGTTTTTGTTTTTATCAAAAAGGTATAGACTGAAATTCTTGTTATGAGAAAGTAATTATATTTCTTGTAAACTGTTTTTCTCTTATCTTTTATTTTTAATCCTTTCTCCATCTCATCTTCCAGTGTTTTGTTTTGTTTCTTCAATTTCTCCTCTAGTGTTTATACTTCTTTATCCCCTGCCTCTGATCTAGCACTCATTCTAGCAATAAAGAAAATATCTGGGGATTTTTCAGTCAAATATGTTTTTCTGATACACATTTGGGGATAATAAGAACCAAGCAGAAGTTAACCTCTCTTCCAAACTAAGTACTATAAAAACAACTTTATTTTTATGCACATATGTATATTTATACACGTATGTGTATATATAGATATAGGTACTTATCAAAATTGTCAGTGGAATTAATAAACTTACATGTACTATTGCTTTATCATAGAATTCAGAATTGAGTGAATTAGAAAAAATGTATGCCAGGAAGAGGTTATATCTTAAGTAGTACTTCTGATACATAGTAATAGAAAATCTAATGCTTATTCCTTCTGCCAAAATTCTTAAGTTTATATCCATATGAGAAAATCTTTAGCATTGAAAATTGTTGGTAGTATTTGCAGGCACTTTCCAGCTATTCTAATATTGCCGGTTCTCTGGTGGTTTAATAAGAGATAAAGTGATGAAAAGCTAGTATCTGAAATGTGAAGCATCCTGCATTACTGTAATGTCAGATATTAATTGCCATACTGTCCAGATGCCAGAAAACCTCTGTCCATAGTGCTTGTTAGTTCAATAAAAGTTAAACCAAACTGTTCAAAGCCAACTTACTCAAATAAGAATATTAGTGCTCTGAATACACCAAAGTTCTGAAAGATGTGGACATAAAAACAGTTATTTCTTTGATATTTAAGTACTGTAGTGTAGGTTTTGTATTTCTATCCCTTAATTTATGTGTTAACTATTATATATCACCACATATTAAATGGTGAATTTTACAAAATCTGTGCTATGCACCTCCTGTCTGTAAGGATACTGCATAGGATACAAATAGAAATATTGCAGGCCTCTGCTCTCAAGTGGCCGCTGCTTTGGTAAGGCAGATAAAGCATCCATGTAGTACTGTAATACAGCATAGGAGATTCAATGAGAGGGGAAGCAGCTGAGTGGTGGCTGGTAGACTAAGTCCTATGGCACTGAGATCTGATGAGCGTTGCTTCCCTCCAGATGGATAAGAGGAGGTTTCACAAATGTCATTGGACTATTTGAACAGCATGGTAAGTGTAAGTGATGGTTTTAAGGCCCTACTAAAGAGAGTGCACAGTGCTAGACCCTGGAGATGCATATAAAAATAGTGCTTGTTATTGCTTTCAAGATCCAAACTCCATAGTGATTTGGTATATGGTACACTGAGATAAGTCTAATTGAAGATTGAATGGGCAGAGGAAGTTATCCCAAATGCTGACTGAGGGAATGATATTTTATTAGAGTTTTAAAGGGTGAATGGGTGACTCATAGATGGGAATTAACAGAATCAAAGGCCCCATAGGATGATTCTAATGTCTCTACTGCTTATTGCTCCCAAAACACCCAGACAAGGGAATGTCTGCATTGTATTCCCAAAGAGTTCTAGCTACCTGGATAATCTTGCGGTGTAGGAAAATTGAGCTCTCCTTCTGAATTAATGTGTCATTTTGTTTTTAAGTTTTTTTTCCTATTTTATTCATAGTACTAGAGGCCCTTTGCACGAAGAATTGTGCAATAGACCTTCCTTCACCTGGCTACTGGCACCAGTTTTCCTTCCGCCTTCTTTCAGGGTGGGGGCTTGGACCCCAGCAGCAGAGGCGGCAGTGTGGGGTGGGAGCTGCTGGGCCCCACGCCACCATCTGCGATTGGGGCGCCACCACCACCCAGGTCCCTCAGTGATAGGAGGGACCCGAGCTCCCCCGCCACTCCGACCCACAAATGCTGAGGGGTGGGACTAGGCGCCGCCACTGCTCCCACATCGTCTTCTGCCGGCCCCTTCGGTCCCCCGTCAGGGGCGCCTCTCAATGGCTGGATAAGCCACCCCGAGTCCCGCCCCCCAGCCTCCTGCCAGCCCAATTGTGGGTGTAGTGGAGTGATGGTTATTTGCATATTACCCTTTTATTAGGTAGGATAGTTTAAAATGGCTTTTTGATCCTCTATACATGAAATTTCTTTGGAGATAATCATTCATTTTTCTTTACACATTAATTTTTTTGTCATATATTTCTATGCTGTGATTCTTAAACCCATTTTCATTACTCTATAAATATAGTCATTCCTCCTTTTCTGTCAAGATTTGAAATGCCAAAGTCAAAACCATAAGTAAAGTTGAATGTGGTTATTTTATTTATACATCTAACCATTGTGTTATTTCTCTTTACTGACATTACAATTCACTCATATTTGATTTGTGCACTACTCAGTGTGAAATCTGCCCTTAAAATTATTTTAGCATTGTAAATATACTATGTATATGCTATTTCTATAATCTAATTATAAATATGTGCTTATATAATTTGTGTTCACTATGACAATCCATCTGATTTGTCATCATAGTAGTGAATTTTATCCTGTCTTGTGTGACCGTAAAGTTTTTTGGAGAGAATAAGAGAATATGAATTTGAAATCCCTGATCTATCATTAGCCATAAGACAGAGAGTACCCAATTTCTAACTTTTCTAATTGTAAACTAATGTTCATAATTAGAGCTAATTATTTTCCACATGTGTTTTGAATACCTATTAAATGTGAAATGTAGGTTGCACAAAGACAGTCGTCAAAGAACTTAAGTCTTCAAAACATAGTTTGTATGTTATCATAACACTCAATGGAGATAACAAACAAAAAATGGGAGGTCCTAAGTAAGCTATTGTCTTTATTTTAGGAAAAATAACTGGCTCTCTAATATTTCTCAACACTTGAATAATTAAAATGTAGTTTAAAGAAATCCATTCATTGCTATTACTCCATGAATCATCCTTTTCTTGCCCAGCACCTTTTAATATGTAAATAATTTCTCTAGGACAAGTTGTTGAATGCAATGGGATGTTTATACAGAGCTTTGTGAATGAACTACAATGACTTATTTGAAGTTCTGAGTCATGGTTTTTGTCTGTGTGGCAGAAATGTAGAATTTTTTTTCATAAAAAGAATTCTGTATCAGCTATTTAATTTTACTTTTGTTCATAAGAATAATTACAATAGGTAACATTTGGGGAGAAAAATTTTTATTGTTATAAATTATAAGATATTTTATTATTAGGCATTTTAATCCTAAAATTAACCTTAGTAAGTACAATTATTATCTAATTTGGTTATTAGGTAACATATAGAGAGTTTTAGTATTCCACCCAAAGTTGCAGAGCTGGCAAACAATAAAGGCACCTTTAATTGGAAAAGTCATTTAAGAACACTCCCAAATGATCTAAACACAACCCTGCTGCCAAAATTAAATATGTAATTCTCTTTCAATGAAACATGACATTACATACAGTTCTTTGGTAAATGAAATAAAAATAATTATGTTTCTAATAGCTATTGAAATTTTAGAAATGTCACCTGTAATAAAAATTATTTTTACACTTTGGGGTTTTCTAAGCTAAATGATATTAACTTCTATAGGAAAAAGAATGACAGAAATTAGAGTATAACTTTCTTCTTGATAGAGTACAGCTATATTTTATTCCCATTTTAGATAATATTTATTTTACATAACTAAATGTCTAATGTGAAGATTTTCTGGTTGAACACACTTGGTTTTTATTAAGTTTTGACAAGTGATTAATACAGCTCTCTATATCATCTAAATATATTCCATCATTTCTTAACCTCACACTTCCATTATAGTGTGGATTTCTCTTTTTTAAAAATATTTTTATTTATTTCAGAGAGAAAGGGAGAGGGAGAGAGAGATAGAAACATCAATGATGAGAGAGAATCATTGATCAGCTGCTTCCTATATGCCTCCCACCAGGGATTGAGCCAACAACCTGTGCATGTGCCCTTGACCAGAATCAAACCCAGGACCCTTCAGTCCACAGGCTGACGCACTATCCACTAAGCCAAACTGGCTAGGGCTGGATTTCTCATTTGAATACTCTTTGTCTTCACTATTCCTCCATAATTATTATTTGGGGCTTATTATTATTATTCCAGTTGGATTGATCAGCCATAGTTAAAGGTAGAAATCATTAAATTGAGTTTTCCCATTAGCTACAGAACTCTGTTTCTAACTATATTTTCCACAGTTCTGGGGTATAGACTAGTAATTTTCAACTGGGAGTGATATACTGGCTTTGAAGGGTTTAATTAAAAGTATAACCGAATGGAAATTTTCAAGTCTATCTATACTGTTTCTGTTTATTCCCTCTGCTGATTCTACTTGCATAGTAAGTCTTTGTTGCTAATAAGTATATCGGGGTCTGAAAATTAATTGAAGACCACTGGTCTAAACCCAAGGCACTCTGGCACTTGTGACCCCAGAAAATCCAGCCACACTGCTCTAAATTGTTTCTGTAAGAGTAGTTTCCTACTCTGACAGTGTAGCTCCAAGTCATTGAAGGTATTCTGGAGATTTCTCTTCCTCATAAATCTAGGCCCAGATTGGGCCTGGTCTCTCTGTGTTGCTGGAGAAAATCGGATTCTTCCATGGTATCATAGGAAATGCAATTCAGGGATACACGCACAGGAGGATTTGAGGTACAGTGGCACATTTATTGGAGTAAAAACAAAGGAAGGCCTTAGGTGGTATCTCATTCAGGACCAGGTGACTCACTCAACTCCAGCTCCATGTGGAAGAAGTCCAGCTCTGGGGTGGCAGGCCAGCACTTGTCCCCGCCAAGCCCAGGAGGAGGGCCAGGACCCAGGGCTGCCATGCCATTAGCCTGCATGCCCAGGCTCTGGTAGTCCCGTACCATCTCTGTTCATATATGGCCCTCATTTAGTGCTGTGCTTCAGCCTGTGCAGCTGCTGAAGAGAGCCATAGTTGGCACCTGAGGCCTTTGTTAAGTTTCCCTGTATTCTTTAGATTTTGGAAGGGGTAAACTTTCTTTCAAACTATCCAATCTCTTTACTGGATCTTTCCAGGGCTGTGCAGGTACCCTCCTATATCCAATCCCCTTTCCCCAGGTTTTTCTCCTCCCCTTTATGGTTGTCATTTTAGTCCCAACTGCACATTAGTAAAAGAAACTAACCCTGTGCCATCGTGGCTTCTACTGCACATGCCTCATCAGAGGAATTTCTCCCTCACTGTTTATTCCTCCCCTTGTTAATCTGGGGGAGTGAGAGTGCACCAGTTGTCCCCTGGGAAGACTGGAAAGATGGTATTTCCTGTCTGCTCTGGAATTAGCCTGTTTGGTGGAAGAGGTGGCTGTTCTCTTCAGTGTTTGTGAAGCTTACCCTTCCTAGCCATCCAACTTAATTTGATGTCTGGCTCCCTTCTTTTCTGTGACTAACTAGCTGCCTACTGTAACACCTGTTCATTTTGGATTTTAGAGACTGAACCATATGTTACACACTATACATTTATTGCTTATAGGGCCTATAAGAGACAAATAAACATATATATATCGTTAAGTTCCCTTACTGATAAGAAAAATATATTTTTAAGGCTATTGATTGGTATTGCTAATTACAAGAAATATGTTGATTGTTGGCCCTTTATTGGGACAGTATAGAAAGGATTTTAATAATGTTCTTAATTTGCCAGGGCAGGATAAATTGCTCTGACTTCAATAACATATTTAGAATAAAAAAGGAGAGCCAAAGAAGTAAGAATCTCTAGTTGTACAGTGATTATTAATTAAGTGTTTCTGGAGTGGGAACTTCAGAATATAGCAACAAATAAAGAAACTTTCTGTAAAGCAGGAATCTCTCCATATATGTGATTCTAGGGGAAGCTCACACATTTCTAAAATATTTGGTGCCATCTTATTTGGAAGAAACACAGCCACCACATTGGCTGAATGGCAATAGCATGTCTCAGTGGAGATGATATTAAAGCATTCCAGGCTGTCCTAAAATAGGTTTTTCAGTGGAGGTTACAGTTACAATAATTAGGAATTGGTTCTGAAAAAACACTTTTGATATGGAATCCATTTGGAGATTGTGTGTGTTTGTGTGTGTGTGTGTGTGTGTGTGTGTGTGTGTGTCCTTGTTCTGAATTATGGTACATTTAGTGAGGTGATGGCAAATGGGCTTAGCTGCTGGCGATACTTACTTGAAAGTTTAATGATCTGAATGGGCAAACCAGCCAAAAGGTAATAATGATGAGACCCTTCATTGGGGGAAGAGACAGACACTTCAGGAGTGATTGTGCTTGAAACAGAGGTCAAGGACTCCTTAGCAACACAGGCTCTTACAGGAGTGTCAGCCTTGTTAGTGTCGAGAACAATGACAGCAACCACAGAAATACACTCTCTGTCATCTCCTGGTCAGGTCCCTTATTTTAGGTCATTTGGAAATAGAAAAGAGCTACTGAGTGACAAAATTTTCTGGCTTCACATATTTCATTAACAATTTATAGCCTTTAAATCTTACCTTATACCATTAAACTAAGGCTCATTAAAGTGGAAAGTGTCATCATCCTTCTTAAAGTGTGAATTACTCTCTGCTGTACCACTTTGTATATGACGAAATCTATACAGGAGCAAATTCCTTTTCTATTTATCTCCTGGTATAGTTCTTTTGTGTGGTAAATGTGGAAATGTATGACCATATATCATTGCACTAGTGATTTATATTGTATCATTGGCTTAAAACTATGTGTTTATGTAAACTGTGTAAATTTGCAAAACCATGTAAAATGGGTTATATTTTGTATATAAAGAACTGCTTATAAGCAAACTTTTTGTAGGTGTAAGACACAAAGCAAGTATCAGTATGATTGTTAAGAAAAGATTACATAGAAAAATGAAGTCTGCTGGAAATTCAATGGGATAAAGTGTTGATATTCCTTTATTTGAAGTTTCTGGAAGAATATTCTATTCACCAGTACATGATTACTTCATATTTGCTCTTTTTCCCTGTCTTCAATAAGACCTCTTGTTTAAAAAAGAAAATAGAGTATTAAATTTTACATGTGAATTTTCAGTAGTTTGCAAATGACTAGGGCAATTCTGCCTATTGAATTACTTTATTTCCACTACCAGTATTTTAAAATCTTGAACATTCCATTTATGTTGAAATTTACAGCTCTACTTTCATATTACTGAGATTTACCATATTATGTGCTTGTCAAAATCTTCATGTTTCCTTTTTATAAGTTGTTACAGAAATGTTCTAATAATATGTGTGCTCTTGCTGCACAGTGTTATAGCTACGTTAGCAACTGAATATTTAATAAAAGCATAACAAGATGTGAAGCATGCATTACAGAATGTATTAAAATTTCCTCTTTGCTTATGTTGCATTTTATACCATTGTATTGGTGAAACATACACTGATGAACACAATGACTTGCAACATTTTTTACAGGTGAGAACTCAAGTATATACTTATGGATGTCCAAAATTTCTGAATTAATTGCTTAATTCAGTGGGGAAAATAAAATTCAATGTAATCTCATTTAATTTTAAAAATGCATTTTAAAAGATACTGCTGATGGCAAATTGGTTATTGTACATTTATCAATACTTTTCAATTTTATGGTCTGAATAAAATGCTAGAAAAATTATATCAACTCTTAAAGATTTAAGCTTTTATTTTACTTTCTTGCCTTTCAAACCACTAATGTACAAAAGGATTAACTAAAAACAATAACAACTCATAGACACAGACCAGAGTATGGTGATTATCTGAGGGAAAGGGTGTTGGGGAGGTAGAAGAGGGTCAAGGGATAAATGGTGATGGAAGGAGACTTGCCTCTAGCTAGTGAACACACAATACAATATACAGATGATGCATTATAGAATTGTACCCCTAATATCTATATAATTTTATTAACCAATGTCACCTCAATAAATTCAATGAAACAGAAGTCAAGGCAGCCTTTTAAATATATATGTTATATCTGAATAATTATCCTTTGTTTATACTGATAGCTCAGTGTATATCTGCTAAGCATATAAAGGCCCCAGAAAGTAAACAAAGTAATGTGTCAAGTTATTTAATGCTGTAGATGCTGAATAAATATGTTTAAAAGCTAAGAGCAGTCTATAAATTCTAGTTATCTCCTGAGCTCTTTGGACTTCTAAAATAAATAACACATTATATATTACCTGAGAATTCAAGAGCTGGGAATTTCCAGTGGTCCTCTATTGTCTTGGCTCTAAACCAAACGATTGAAATTAGGATTAGGATGTTCTAAAGAGTAAGTCATAAGGGATGAGAATATTTTAAAGTTCCCTGAAAAAAGTTTCTCCCAAATGTTTTTGCAATACTCTGACCTCTCTTTCAAGTAGCAGGAGGCACATATTATTGCATTATTTGCTAACCTCTATGCTGATGCCAAAGATTTCTTACAATAGAGTCTATTCAACTCTAGTATAGTAACTTCGAAAAGTAATTTTTAAATCAGTGTACTATAGCCTTTAAAGTACCCTTTAGAAACAATATTTTCTTGGTGTCATCTAAGCATTTGTACAGGGAAACATTTCCTACCAACCATAAAGATATAAACTATGTATTTTCTTCATATTTTTTGTTTTCTGGCAGATGTGATACTAAATAGGTATTCAGAAAATAGTTGTTGATTGTTCAATATTTATAAAATATGATAAGGATACATATTACTAACTTCTGTGATTACTTAACGGCATTCATATTGTAGACAACCCTGAGAGATTAAAGCCATGCATTCTTATTATTCGAGAGAGGAGCACGTCCTAGCCTTATTATTATTGTCATGCTAGGTTTATTGTTTCTGAGATCCATGATGCTTAATGGAAATGTTCTTGAATGTTTGAGATCTGAACTGAAGTGACTTAAAAAATCCTCTTAATTTTTTTCTACCTTTAACTTCTGAGCAGTCATATTTTAAGGATTGTTTTCTTGATGCAACCAAGGTAGAGGGTAGTAAACTCCAGAGCTCAGAACACGGGCTCAGGTTAACCAGTCTCCTTGGCTTTTATTAATGTGACCAACACAGAATAGCTTTAGGGTAGGTAGTGATAGCAGTTCATCTCCTGCTTTCTTCTTGATACACATTTACCAAAAAAATACATTCCAATAAGGGGAGATTTTGAAGCAACAACTGAGGATAAAAATCTTTTGACCAGGCATATATAAGGGGAAAAGAAAACCCTTGAGTAGGAATCAAGTCTACTGGAGTCTCTGTTATTCATTGTTTATATGATTGTGGACAATTGCTTAGTTATCTGGGTCTCAATTTTCTCATCTATCAGGTATCTGTAATAGCTTAATTATCTCAAAGTGCTATGAATATATCAAAAGAATATATAGGTCAAAATCCTGTATGAAGTACAAAGCACTTTAAAGAATAGGTAACATACTTTTTGAAACCTAGCTATCAGAGCCAATCATTTTTTTAAAAAAGTAAAAGGGCTGCCCAACTGGCATGGCTCTGTGTTTGACCTATGAACCAGGAGGTCACGGTTCGATTCCTGGTCAAGGCACATGCCCAGGTTGTGGGCTTGATCCCCAGCGTGAGACTTGCAAGAAGCAGAAGATCAATGATTCTCTCTCATCATTAGTCTTTCTATCTCTCTCTCCCTTTCTCTCTGAAATCAATAAAAATATATATTTTAAAAAATAAAAAAAGAAAGAAAGGAAAAGAGCTTCAAGATGCGGCCTTCAGTGTGCTCATGACCGACTATGGCCTCTGTTCTGAGGGATCCTCGTAAGCCTGGCCCTGAGCAGGTAGGCTCAGCCTGCAGATCACAGGTTCAGGGAAGTGGTGGAGTCCAAGAAGAGAAGACAACTATAATCGAAGGCCTACCTCTCCTCAGGAAAGTCCAGATCCCCCTAACCCCTCTGGCCAGTGGAACCTGAGACACAAATATGGCTCTGAGGATGTCCTGCTGCTCAGTCAGTTTATCTGGCCTCACAGAGGCATGCTGCCCTAAGGGTCGCAGACCTGTGCAGGAAGAGCAATACCAGATTGAGGAGTGTGAAAACGTGGCCCACCGAAAAGGTCTGTTGCCAAATCACAGGCCTTGACTTCCTGAAGAATTTGTACCTGACCAGCTGGTTCCTCCTCTCCATCAGGCCTATCTACAGTAAAGACCACACCTGGAATAAGGTGGGCATGGCCTCAGGATCAAACTTCCAGAAAGGCAATTTCTCCTGCTCAAGACCTTTAGTGCTGTATCTTTGAGCAGAAGTCTTCCTGAGATCCTGGCCATCACTCTTCCTGCACTCCCGCCCCATCCTACCAGGGTGGCCAGGCTCATCCAACATGGACTCAGGAGTGGCAGTGGGACCACCTTCACTGGCCTTATCCTGCCAGCAGCAGTGCTGGGAGCTGGGGGCTGGCAGGACTGCTGGATTCCTTGGCAGCTCCAGTAAACTCATGACTGGTTGGGACTGTACTCTGTTGTAGGGGGCAGGAATTTTGCTCAAAGTATTGCCATAAACCAGGCTCATGTCTCCCCCCCCAAAAAAATAAATAAATAAAAGATATACTTTTGATTTCAAATGACAGAAATTGAATGCTATTTTCAATTTATGAAATTATTTCATTTAGTTCATTTAAAATTGTCATTATTTCAATGAATGCCAAACATAAAAAATGTAGGTAGACAGACTCTGGACTCTGGGGAATAAAGTTATTATTTATGAAAAATATCTTATTTCTCTGAACTTTACAAACTATCTTATGAACTTAGCCTATACTTTTAAAGATCTACTTTGTAATAGTAGTAGTTCCTTTTAATTCTTAATTTCTTACTGTATACTTTTTATGTATACTAGTACACATGTGTCTTGACCCAGGCCCACTCAGTCAGAAGTCTGGAGATAGGGCTCAGCAATCTGTGTTGTAACAAGCCCTCTAGGTGATCTCTTGAAAGCTGAAGTTTGGGAGACACTAGATACATGTAAGGGCCAAAAGAAAGTAAAATGTAAAGGGTGACCATTAAAAATCTGATGTGAGCAACTGGGTGAATGTTGGGACCATATTTGTAGGTAATGAACACTGGGGATAGGGCTGAATGGAGAACAAAAAATCAAGAATTTATTTATGTATTTATTTATATATTTGAAGTTTTAATTGTGGTTACATATACTTAACATTTACCACCTTAACTATTTTAGGTGTATAGCTCAGTACTGCTGACTATATTCACACTATTGTGCACCCAATTTCCACAACTTTTTCATTATGCAAAACTGAAACCCATTGAACAACTGCCCAATCCTTCCTCCCCCTAATCCCTGGCAACCACATTATTCCTTTTCAACTCTGTGAATTTGACTGGTCTAGATACTTCATTGTATTAAACTAGTTGGGCTGCTTAAGCAACATGCATTTACCTCTCACAGTCCCGCAGGCTGGGAAGTCCAGAATCAAAGTGCTGGTCCCTGGTGAGAGCTCTCTTCTGTATGTAGACAGCAGGCTTCCTGTGGTGTCATTACCTGCTGAGGAGAAAGAACTCCGGTATCTCTCTCTCTTCTCCTAAGGGCACCAGCCCTACCAGAAGGGCTCCACCCTTGTGACCTTATTTCAACTTTATCACTCTTCACTAGCCCTGTCTTCTAATGCAGTCACATTGGGAGGGTTAACGTTTCAACTTATGAATTTTAGGGGAGCACATTCCAATCCATAGCACTCGTATAGGTGGAAACATACAGTACTGGCAGTTTTGTGACTGGCTTATTTCATTTAGCATATTATAGAATTTAACCTTTGATGAAGTTAAGTCCCAAGTATACATGTCACATCCGAATAAGGTGTCAAGGTGGCAGAAGGCAGGAGGACAATGGTCCCTGGTGTGCTTTTTGCGCCTGTGCAAAGTGTCAAACCTAACACTCAGTCTTATATCAAAGTAGTCTCCATTTCCAAGTGCTCTTAGTTCCAGAGGTATGGAAGAGGGAATTTTTACAGTGAATTTTGAAAGTTGATTTTTTTTTTTTAATACCAGCATTGGGATTAAATAATTGGGACTACTGGACTTGGGAACAGAAACCATGGTCCAAATTTTGGGCTTATCACTAACTGAGTGACTGCGGATGATTTGTTTAATTTCTCTTAGCAATGGCAGCTTAGGAGTAATTATTTCCTCCCCAAAGTGTTGTAATGAAGAAAAAATAGGATATCTGAAAGGAACTGGCACATAGTAGATAGTTAAATATGAATTAGGTACTATGTATTTTTTAAAATGTTAGAATACTACTACTGTTTTGGTCTATTTTACTTTTTTATTATTATAGTATTTTAAAAGTATTTTTCTTGTGTTTTCCCATCACAGATTTATTTTGATCAATCTATATTTTAATAAAAATGTTGTAAGTTTATATAGGTTGGATCTATAATAACAATTTTGTAATCACATATTGTTAAGATTTATTTTTAAGAAAATAATTTTATTAAGGAAAATTTAATTTAAGAAAAATTAAAAATTGCTTAATAAAATTTTGATAACAAATGAAAAATATGTAATAATATCCTATCATTTCTCACATGTATATAATCATCTTTTATATAGCCTTACCCCAATGTTGAAAAAAGCCTATTTTATGAGAAATAGAAAGGGGATACATTTTACAATGTTTAAATTTGTATAACATTTAAAAATATTTTAATGCATTTAGCAAGAGTATTTAGCAAAACAAAAAATAGTATTATGTTGCATGAATCCAAAGAGAGTAGATTAATAAGGGAAAAAACAAAAAAGTATATTAAAAACCTCCTTTAAAACCAAAGTTCATTAGGAAAAACTACATAAATTAACCAAAAATAAACCTTAGTTTTCTAAAGATGAACATTTGACATCTTAGAAGGCAGGAAAAATATACAATTTTAACTAGAATTGGTAAGGAAGACATTGCAAAAAAATATCAGAGGGGTGTGTGTGTGTGTGTGTGTGTGTGTGTGTGTTGGTTATTTTACAAGAATGATGATTCATAATAATAACACTTTTGTGTAAAGCACTTTTGATGGACTTGTGCTGAGTGCTTTGCATGCATTATTTAATTTATTCCTTTCAACCTCCTCATATTGTACACACATTCACCTTTTAAGAAATTCAAGACTTCAGGAAGTTAAGTGATTGCTCCACATCCAAACTGCTGAAGAGAAACATCAATGGTTTTGTAGGGAGAATGAAAAATCATCTATCTCATTTTCAGTCTATTTGTGGGTCATGCTTTGATTGTTCTTTAATATTTATCTCAAGCACCTACTTATCACAATGCACTTTGTGATGCCAGTACTTACTTATTGACTTCCTAGAGGTGACTAATGAGATACTTCGTTTACATGAAAACAGATGTTGCTCAGCAAGAAAATAAGGAGGAAAATGCTTTCCAGAATAGTTATGACTTAGGGAATTACCTGAAGCTGACCTCAAACTTTCTGTGGCATATTAGGCACTCTGGATCCAGTAATTTTCCGTTGTAAACCTAGACTAAACCAGATGGTGTTTGTGTAGTTCTTACCTTCTCTCCCTACCATGTCCTCTTATTGGGAAAAGAATTCATGTGGTTGAGTTGACCTCATTTTCAAAAACTTTTTAGGTACCCATTTTACGGTGCTGATCAATATGGGGTGCATAGAAGGATGAATAAGACATATTATCTGCCCTCAAAAAACAAAGGAGACTTAAGTTAAAGCAAGTGATGTAAGACTTATTCTGACCAAAAGAACAGCCCTAGTTCTGGTACAAAAAATCCTAACATGCGGGGCTTGTCATTAGGGTGCTAGTCATGGGGTGCCATGTCTCTCTGCACTGTGCTCCTGAGATGCAACAGTGGTCTACCGAGCTCTGATGGACTCATTCCAGTAAAGCTGTCCCTGGGCTAGCAGGTATTTTGGCCCAGGACTTTCAGGCTATGCGACAACGCTGTCATTTGTCAGAGTTAGACACAGTACTGCTGATGGTGTTATTTCCTCTGCCTGGTTTCTCACTCTCAGCACTTAACTTGCTTGAAATGGTAATGTGTGATCGTATGCCATCCACATCCTTTTGCCCTCCTGCTTGCCAAGTCTGCATTTTCCAGTTTTTTCTCCCCATGCCCTCCTAAAATTAAATGAATTACCTCTAAAAAAAAAACCTGAAAACCTCCACCTGATTTACAACTGCCCTGTAACCCTGATCATAGAGAGGACAGCAAACTTTTGCCCGCTATCTACCCAATGATGCTTAATACGTACAAAGTAATTCCAATTGTTCCCTTGCTTCTGGGTTGACTTTTTTTTTTTTAATGTCTGATTTATTTTTAATTTTTTATTTTTGCAGGGAACTTACTAAACTGTTTCATCTACAGAAGATTTTGTTTAAATATTTCATTAAACATATTTGCAGCCTGAGAGAGTGGATGTTGAATTGAAAACCAGTTTGGTTTTCAGTTAATTTTTTTTTTTTTAATGCCTGGCAGCTGGAATACAACGCTGGAACGCTGACACTGTATTATTTAAAATAGCATTGCCTGTGAGGCTAGGGGAAGCTATTTAAGACAAACCTCAAAAAAGCCAGTGAAATAATAGCTGAAGTTATGTTATGTCAGCCAATTCCTCAGCATGGAACAGCATGGTGAAGCCAGAGTTGTTATCCTTCATTGAGACATAAAATCTATATCTTGATCCCATGGTACAGGAATTGTACCCACGGGCAGTGTGCTTTCATCCAGTGTGTTGACCTGAGGTCGGTTTGGATGGTTCTGCTTTACCTTTTCAATATGCTCACAGTTTCATTTCGATATAATCAGAGTCCAGTTTTTGAAAGGGCTCTGGGGTCGTCCTTCTATATATAGTTTAAACATCACGAAGAGATAGGTTTAGTTATTAGAGTGACCAACAGCAAACCTATTAAAGAAGTGTCAAAGTGGCAAAGGGATCTATAGAGTCTTTTTATCTGGTAAATTATCTGTAAGTCATTTGTCTTAAAATGAAAGGTAACTTTCATTTAGGTAATTATTCAGCAACCTACCAGCTCTTTCTGCACAAATGGAGGGACTCCTTCCTCATTTCTTTAGTTACATGTTGGGATGTGGGGGAATCATTAGAACATGTGTGAAGGTGGTTGGAGTGTGGGGGACAACAATGTAACAATTAAGTTAGAAATTCCCGCCTGCCATTCCATGTCTCCTGAGGATAGCAAAGCTCTGAATCTTTAAAATGGAATAATAATACTTGTTTTACCCATCTCACAGAATTGCATTATGATCCAATAAAATGTCTGTAAGTGTCTCCTTTGTAGCAAGTGAGGTGACCCATATTTATCATATCCTATATAATAAAACCCTAATATGCAAATTGACCGAATAGCAGAACCCTATGATATGCACTGACCACCAGGGGGCAGATGCTCAATGCAAGAGCTGCACCCTGGTGGTCAGTGCACTTCCACAGGGGGAACACTGCTCAGCCAGAAGCTGGGCTCACGGCTGGTGAGAGCCTCTCCCTCCTCTGCTGTAGGCGAGCGGTAAGGAGTGAGGGGTCCTGGACTGCGAGAGGGTGCAGGCCAGGCTGAGGGACACCCCCCCCCCCCTGCAGTGCATGAATTTCATGTACTGGGCCTCTAGTCTATAATAATAATAATAATAAAAGCATAATATGCTAATTAGACCAGACAGCTGAACGACCTTCTAGTTGTCATTCTGGATGTCCTTCCAGACAAAGCCGTGGTGGCAGGGGCTGAGGCAGTTAGGAGAGATCAGACAGTCAGGTGAGTGGTTAGGGGCAATCAGGCAGGCAGGCAGGCCAGTGGTTAGGAGCCAGTGGTCCCGGATTGCAAGAGGAATGTCCAACTGTCAGTTTAGGCCCGATCCCCTGTGGGATCGGGCCTAAACTGGCAGTAGGACATCCCCCGAGGAGTCCCAGATTGCAAGAGGGTGCAGGCTGGGCTGAGGGACCCCCCCACCCATGCACGAATTTTGTGCACTGGGCCTCTAGTTTTTTAATAATTTGATATGTACCTAGAAAATACAAACACACACAAACTGTGTAAACAGGAATGGGCCTCAAGGATTTCATGATTATAAAATGGAGTTTTCTTTTCAGTTTTCTCCACCACCTTTTGGCGCTCTCTTCTCTGCTGTTGTCCTCCTGGTTATGTGAAATGCCTACTTCAGTGAGCCCTACCCTAGCAGGACCTCATGCTGCTGTATCCATTCCCAAATTCTGTATAAGAGGAACTGCTCTTCCGTGATAAACTCAAGAGGCAATTACTTTCATCCTTCCCCTACCTAATGCATACATATTTTTGGTGGTCCCAGGTCAACCTTAGATTAAATGGTTGTCGCAATACAACTCTAACTACCCTGTTTCTCTACTTTTAAGATGTTTTGTAAAATGTTAACATTTCTGAAATGGAGAGATATCTGTTAAATAGTTTGTTTCTTTCCTACCATTCAACAAAAGCTTGTTTTAAAATTGATACTATTCCTTAAAATCAAGGGAGTCTTGGAATTGGAAACACAGTACATATAGTTAAAAAAGAATTTGAAAAGTATAGAATTTATTTTTGGCAGGTGATATAATCACATATTTACATATAAAGTAATAAACAAGTAGAAAATGAAATATCTTTCTTCTCAACCTATTCCTCCCACTGGTACCTCTCCCCAGAGGCCAGGCGTCCTCAAACTACAGGCCCGCAGGCCACATGCGGGTGTTTTTTGCTGTTTTGTTTTTTTTACTTCAAAATAAGATATGTGCAGTGTGCATAGGAATTTGTTCATAGTTTTTTTTTAAACTATAGTCTGGCCCTCCAATGGTCTGAGGGACAGTGAACTGGCCCCCTGTTTAAAAAGTTTGAGGGACCCCTGCCAGAGGCAAATAACATTTGCATATGGGTTGGCAAAATAGGCTTCTAGTTCCTTTGGAAAATAATATAATAATTGAAAAATAATAATATAAAAATAAACTCACAACTATAAACCTACTTTTGCCCATCCTACTGTAGAGTATATATCCTTTTCATTTTTCTTTCTTTCCTTTTATTTTTTTACCTTTTTAAACACAAATAACATAGAATATTTCTACACATATTTTTGTGTGTAGACTGTATCTTGGAAGTTTTTATTATTACTGCATATATGGTATCATTGCTTTTTCTAAAGCTGCATATTATTCCAGTTTATGAATGTAATAAATTTCATATGATCTTCACAGAATTTGTGCCATTTTTTTCTTCAGCTACATATGAGGCCTCAGAATCATACATCCACAGTGTAGTATATCAAACTTGCCTAAGTTTTTTTGTAAAGTAAATATAAAAGACACTTTCTATTTGTCAAAATTTGTGTGTGTGTGTGTGTGTGTGTGTGTGTGTGAAATGTCTGGTCATATGTCATATTCTTTGACTAATTTATATTGACTTGTCAATCTTTTTTATTTATATATTACAAAAATTAGCCATTTGTCTGTGAAATGAATTGTAACTTTTTCCCCAGGTTTAATTATCAATGTATATGGTAATTTTTGTCATGCAGAAAAATTGTAATATTAGGTATTTGTATTAATTAATCTTTCCATTTGGGGGTTTGTTGTGATAAAAAAATGAATTTTTCACTTTTAGTTTATCTATATTTTATACCTAAAAGATACATTCTTCTGGAATGTATCCTACCTAATAATAGAGTAATATGCAAATTGACCATACCTTTGCTACACCCACAAGCCATGCCCATCAGCCATGCCCAAAGCCTCGGGCGGAGGCTTTCCCGGCCTTGGGCACCAGCGGGGAGCCTGCACGAATCACAGGAAACCACTAGGGGTGGGCTCCTAAGATCCATAGCAGGGACGCTGGGTGTGGCCAGCGGAGGCTTTCCCAGCCTTGGGCACCAGTGGGGAGCCTGCATGGATTGCAGGCAACCACTGGGGGTCGGCTCCTACGATCCTTAGCAGGGACGCTGGGTGCGGCTGAGCCCAAGGCCACCGCCCGGGGCCAAGCCCCGACCCTGAAAGAAGGCAGAAGGCGGTGGCCACAGCCAAGGCCTGGGTCCCTGGTGCCGGCAGAAAACTGGTGCAGGCAGCCAGGTGAATGAAGGTCTATTGCACGAATCTTCGTGCAAACAGGCTGCTAGTTATGTTGTAAGATACCCTATGTTGTCTTAATTAGTGGAGATTTTCATTTAAACACAACAGTTTGGTTGAAATGTGAATATTTTTAGTTTTAAAATACCACACCTGTTTCTAATGTCACTCAAGACTTAAGTGAATAGAAATAAAAAAGAATGGGCCATCTGCCATCATGTGCCTCTTGGTCTTGGCCTTAAGTTGGTCAAGGAAGAGGAAGGGGAAACTAAGTAGAACTGAGGGGGAGGAGACATCATCTAGGTGTTAGAATAAAAACAAGGGCAAATGTTTTCATTCTTCTCCATTTTTACCTCTATAGAGTGACCTTTAAAGCATTCATTAGTTACAATCTAATTTGAAGTGTTTCAAATATAAAGTAACATTTCTCCACATTCCAGAACAAGATTAACGTTTTAAAAAATAATAGAATGAGAAGAAAATTAGAGTGTGTTTTTCAGTTTGGTAATCCTACTTGTACATATTAGAGGATTAATAACCTTTCACTATTTAAACCTTAAAATACTTTGTAAACACTCAATAAGTAAGTTATTAAACCTTTACTTAAACCTTGAGATACTGGAGATTTTGAAAATCCCATTTCATGGGTGGAAAATTTTCCATTTTAAAATAAGATAAAAGCTGGTGTTCTTCCCCTACTCAAGTTTATCTTTAATAAAGTCATTGCAATATATTTATTAATTTTTTCTTTAAATTTTTACTATTTTGAAAGTATATTTTAGGTATTAGAAACTCATTATCAATGCTGGCATAAAGGATAACTTAAATACGTTTCTACTTTGGAATATTAAAGAAAGTCAGTATAGGAGTTCTCCCATTATACCGTATGTAGGATATATATTTCAAGATCCCCAGTGGATGCCTGAAACCACAGAGAAGTACCTAACCATATATATATATTCCTATGCAGACATACTTTTCCACTTAAAAAAAGCACTTTAGGGCTTATCTTTGGCATATCTGAATTGCCAGCATCACTATTCTTGTTCTTTGGGGCCATTGTTAAGTAAAATAAACCAGCACTGTGATACCTCCACAGGCAATCTGGTAATGAAATGGGCACTGAGCGACTCATGACTATTGGGTCGGTATCATAAACAGAGTGGATATGCTGAACAAAAGGATGACTCAAGTCCTGGGCAGGACAAAGCGGACAGCATAAGATTTCATCATGCTTCTCAGAATGGTGTGCAATTTAAAACTTGTGAATTGCTTATTTCTGGAAATTTTTAGTTAATATTTTCAGACCACAGTTGATCACAGGTAACTGAAACCACAGAAAGCAAACCACAGATAAGGGGGACTACTGTAAATGTAATTTCTTATTCTTAAACATTATTAGAGGAGATCTGCAATGTACTATTAAGAGTTGGGTATAAGATGGCAACCTGACATACTGCCATAAAAGTATAAGCTAAGTGAAGAAAACATGACAGTGACTAAGTAAATTGAAGAAATGCCACAGATAGTTTATTACAACCATATCCAGTGATCGAATGTGATTAAAAAAAAAAAAAAGACCCATAGAATTGCAGAAAGGATAACTGTTAAGATTAGTTTGTTCAACTGCATTAACATGATCAGTGTGCTGGATATGTCAGCATAGTAGAAAGGAAAGAACATTGCATTCTAGGTGAAAGGATCCAGAAGGAAATCCTAATTCTATTGATTTTCAGCCTCAGTTTCCTAATTTGTAAAAAGTAGCTAGTTTGCTGGGAGAGAACCCCTTCTGGACCACTTTGGTTAGCTGATAAATCCCATATAAACACAGAAATAATGTCATAAAATGCTTAACTTAAAACACACAGGATTACAAGAGAAACCAATTATATCAAATTTCAGTTATTTAAGTATTAAAGCACACACATTTTTGTTTTAGTAGTATGTAAGCTTTCTAAAACTAACACATTAAACAACAAAATTCAGCAAAGTGTCTCATAACTGTCATCTTTTCAAATTAGGGGTGAGTTATTCACAACAACTGAAGTATGATTTTTAAATACTTTAGAAACTTGTCAATGTGTCTTGGTAATGCTCCTCAATCAGTACAAATTTTATTTAATTTCTTTATATTCACTCATATGATCATTTACTATCAGGTTTTCCTTTTAGCCTAAAAGGCAGCCTTAGGATTGAAATGGTGATTTCATTTCAGGTCTTCAAAAGACTTGTGATAGAAAATTAAACAAGGAACATAACTATAATCTTTTTCTGAACTTGCTTATTTTATGAACTGAAATAAAATGCTTATTATCAAACGTTAAGTATGGAGCATTTTGAACTCCTTGGATGGAATACTTAATTTGAATGTACCCAGCCTTGTAAATAGATTTTAAAAATTAATTGACCCGTACAAATTTGTTACTAACCTTCAATCTCCCATGGTGACTAACTTCTAGTAAAATGGAGGAAATTGATATTTATTTCTACTTCCATCTCAGACATTAGTGCTTACAGGGGTTGACTAGATCACTGTCTATTAACTGATATAGATCTATTATAATTCACTGAAGTGCTATGTGGGAAAACAATTCACATTAGGATAGAATATAGATATAGGATCACTTGAAGCTTGTGAATTTGGCCTAAATTTTAAAGTAAGGGATAATAAAAAGATGTAGAGGACAGGGTTTCTGTGTCAGGAATGTTCCTCTCTTAAGGGAAATCCCTAGATATAATGATGGTTGGGGGGCTAGGGGGCAATTCCAGTCTACAAAATGGGTTCTTTTTATCCTGACTATTTTACTCTGAAGCTAGATAGAAACAAAAGCACAACATAATAAAATAAACACAGGGTTGAGGGTCACATGTCTCCTCTCCTCATCACTGGTTAAAACAGGAGAGTAGGCATTCAAAAATGAGGTAGGAAAAGGAGAAAGAGACAGAGAGAGAGAGAGAGAGAGAGAGAGAGAGAGAGAGAGAGAGAGAGAGGCTAATGCGGTAAGTCCTCTCTCTGTAGGATTTTACAGACACTCTGGTCTCAGTTGATAGGGAACAGGGCCTAGGAAGGCATTTCAGGGAACCCTGTGCTGTTCCTGAAGGTTCTAATGTTGAATTGATTTTCTTGAAGCTTATACCTTTCATGTGGGCTTAACTCTAACATGAGGCTCAATATCCAACTGTATCCAGCCATTGGCTCAGTTATCCCTTGGGCCACACAACCCTGTTTTTCATGCTGTATCCTCTCTCCATAAATAGTACACATGTAGCACCACAGATGTGGTTTAACAGACCTAACCTTCAAAATATAATTTGAAAACAATTCTAGATAATGCCCACTCTGTTGCTGTCTTAGTTGGTTTATCAAAGGAGCTTATATAAGAACAAGGTGGCAGTATGAACCTTCAGAGACAAAACTTTTCAATAAATGAGTCCATAAAAGCAAGCCAGATTAGAGAAAAGAATGGAGAAGTATTTTAGTGTATATCATCTTAAAGGTTGGATATTGCCTATTTGGCTTGTCTAAAAATCATAAAACATGGAAGAAATGATGCACTAATCATTACATCAAGGTGTCATAGAACATGGAATGCAATGAAAATATTAAAGCTATATAATGGGAGTAGCCATGGCAAGCAGAGAGAATAGAAGATAATTTGTACTGGCTTCATATAGAATGCCCTGAACCAATTCCAAGATGTGGGTGAATAAGAACTGATCTTTGTGTAACTATTACATCAAACAAAGAACACAAGGATTGATTGGAATGGGGTCACTGTGCCATCTTAGGAACTCACATATATGGAAAGCTAATTCTTTTTGTCAGAGGGAAGCTATAATAGTTATGACTGAATAAAAATAATATAAATACTAGAGGCCTGGTGCATGAAATTCGTGCACTGGGGGAAGTGTCCCTCAGCCCAGTCTGCACCCTCTCCAATCGGGACCCCTTGGGGGATGTCCAACTGCTGGTTTAGGCCCTGTGGAATCGGGCTTAAACTGGCAGTCAGACATCCCTCTCACAATCCAGGACTGCTGGCTCCTAACTACTTGCCTGCCTGGCTGCCTGATTACCTCTAACCACTCTGCCTGCCAGCCCCCTAACTATTCCCCTACTGGCATGATTGACACCTAACTGCTCCCCTGCTGGCCTGATTACCCACAAATGCCCTCCCCTTCAGGCCTGGTCGCCCCCAACTGCCCTCCCCTGCTGGCCATCTTGTGACAATGTGGGGGTGGCCATCTTGTGGCAGCCATCTTGTGATGACGTGGGGCGGCCATCTTGTGATGTGAGGTTGTGAGGGTCAATTTGCATGTTACCTCTTTATTATATAGAATTATATTTATACAAATAATATTTATGTTATTTTTAAATTTTTAATTCTTTCACAGAAACATATTGTAGAATTAAAATTGTCAATTTTTGAGCCATGTAATTCTTCTGTGAGAAAAACAATTATTTGTAAGAAATGTGGTTGATATTTGCAGTGGATATTAAGAATTATGTAAGCAAAATGACATTAAAAACAAACCTATATTTTTATTGAGGTTGAGTAGAATATATATGATGTCTCAAAAAGATATAGATGTGGCATCAGTAAAGGCAAAGTAGATCACTTAAAAGATTATTAATTTCATTGGCTAGACATCTGGGGAAATAAAAGACTAGATTCTATGAAATCTTTATTCATAATATAAAGGAGTACAACTGTTTAGGTTTCACAAACTCAAATGCCTCTGGCCACCATTTGAATGAGTAAAGTAGGCTGAGTGTGACACTAGTGATGGGACATTGGTCAATAACTTGCCTGACCAAGACATTTAAGTTAAATTTAAAAATATTCATTCTGGCTAAAGAAATACCTTCCCAGGAGCCAGTTTTTTTAACACCTGGATCTCTCAGTACTACTTGGTATTTTTTAAATGATATACTAGTAAAATAGTTTTTTTGCTTTTCATTATCTAGTACTAAGGGTAGCTCTTCTTTGGAAATATTTAATATCTTACCCAAATGTTTCCAGGTATAAAACCTCTAGGAGTCTTCACCCCAGGAGACTATCAGGAAGTGAAAAAGGATTAACTCTATTTTCAGAAAAGCGGGCTTTCAAAAGAAGCAAGTTGGTGACAGTAACCATAAAAAGCATTAGGTTGCTACTGATTAGACTATATGGTAGAACTCTCTTTTTACTTTTTATTTGAAAAGTGCTTAATTATCCAAGTTATTTGTAAATAACTTAAGCTGATACCTTGCCTTGTTTATAAATATTCAAGGTCTCCATCTTAATTGATTTTAATTTGTTACGAAGATCTTTCTATTAGACTCTCAAAGAATATTGGATAGATCTTGAAACATTATTATGGGTTTGAAAAATCTAGCATTGTACTTGAAAAGTTGAAAATATTTGCTCTATGAATATTCAACTGCATATTACAAATATTTGCATGTATTATATTTAAAAGTATTTTTGAAATTGTATCATGCCAAAGAAGCATGGGGAGGGAGGTTGAAGCATCCATTGATTTTTTATTCAATGGCAAATGTGTATGGAAGACATACAGGTTGGGGCAAAAGTTACACTTGTGACCACGTGAAACAGTTTATTCTTGTATTACTAATTATTAATTACTAGAGGCCCAATGCACGAAATTCATGCAAGAGTAGGCCTTCCTTCCTCCGGCTGCTGGCACTGGCTTCCCTCACAGCCCCGGCTTCCATAGGATGTCCGGTCTAATTAGCATATTATGTTTTTATTATTATAGATTGTATTATTTTCCATACAAACAACTGTACTATCTGCCTATTAGACATGGTGTTCTCATGTTATTGCTCACTTCCATTTTTTTGCATGCTAGACAACTCTTAGTGTAAGAAATAATATCCTATCTCCTTATATATTTCCCCAGAGGTTCTTGATGTCCCACAAAGTTAATGTCATATATTCCTCAAATGTGTGGGAATATGCTTTTAAGAAGAAATGGAGAAAATTCCTCCTGTGTTTTCCAAAAAACATATTTAGAAGAGTGGAATTGTATCCTATCAAACCATCCTTTAGATTTAAATTCATGGGAAAACAATAAAGAACAATAAAACTAAACCTTTTTAAGGGACTCACATTCTTTAAAAATATTTCAAATTAAAGTTATGACAGTTTATAATAATTCCATGATAAAAAATGCTTTTGAAGCAACGTAAACAAGCAGTTAGATTTAGGCCAGCACTAGTCACACTTGGTGAGCATCAGAATCCAGAATCATAGAAGAGTGTTACAACACAGATTCCTGGCTCCATCCTGGAGTTTCCCATTCAGGAGGGCATGGGCAGAGCCTGAGCATCTGTATTTTGAGTAAGTTCCTGGGCGACATCCATGCTGCTGACCTATGGACCACACTTGGAGTGGCATTGATTTGGAGATGCCCCGAGAAGCTGAGTTCATGCTAACCATGTAAATTATGTTTTTCAGAAAAATAATCTCAACTGTTTCAGAAGAGCGCAGTGCCCAGAAACCAATGTCAGTTCCGTACAGATACAAGGTGATGCGGATTATTTCATCAACCACCTTGGAGTTCCCAGTGTGCAATTTGCTTATGAGGACATCAAGTCATTACAGGTAATTATTTCTAAAATATGCACACACACACATCCCCCCACACACAATACAGCAGACATGCAGAATTTGATTTTATCCTGGCTATTTGTCTTTCTTATCAACTAGGTCACTATAGGAAGCTGCTTCATTTAGAGGGTTATTCTTGTTGTTCAGAGGCTTTGTAACAGTATTTGAAGACATCAACTCTTTTCAATAGTGTTGAATTCAATTTATAAAAAGGTTTATATTGTCACTCACATTTTCACAGTGTGCTTTGCAACAAGAAATTTGCAGTAGTTGGATTAACATCAAAACATAATTATAATCTTCAGTATTTTCAGAAACAGATGACATGTGCAATAGAATCTCTTATCCTTGCCCAAGGGGAAAATGCATTTCATGTGCTGTATATTAATGTGTCTTGTGGATTAGCTGCCCAAAGTTTGTCAATAGTTTGCCTTCCTAAAAAGATACAACTTTTTTTGTGACGATAGGTCCCTCCTGCCAAATCACATAGGCATGATTCACCAAGATTAAGTCTGTGTTCATCCATCTATTGGACTGTAAGCATTTTCATCTGTCTCAGAATTGTGTCACAGGAAATTGTTTCTGTGTAGATATAAACCAGTTGAGATATTTTCTTTTCTTTTAACAAATTGTGCTTGACTTTTGGGGAGTTCTTTAAAAGTCTCCGGGTTAGCCTGGTTTAGGTAATTTTTACATTAACTAAATGGTGGCTAGAAATAGAGTAAAACCTGCTTTGTTCCACAATCATAGATGTCGTTGAAAAATTTGTATTTAAATTATATTTATAGACTAAACTTTTGGTATTTAATGTCTTAATATCTATTAGCTTTTAGCAATACTTAGTTCTGTGTTTCTCTGCACATACTTTAGCTCCTCTGTAAACAGCTGATATATCTAACATCTTAAATTAATCGAGGGAGAAATTCTGGGGGAATTCTATTGTGATGAGATAAATTCTTAGGCAATACAAAAATAATCTTTATGATTTATCTGCTTTTATAATTTTGGGTTTTCATATGATATCGTTGTTTGAACATGAGGTACATGTGTAGTGGTATCTTTTCTTTTAGGCAAGTCCACAGTCTATACTTTAATAAAATCTATGTCTTAAGAAATAACTCATTTTTTATTTTTCTGCTTGGTATTTTACAATATCTCTTTATCACTTCCCCATCTCAGCCCATCCAACTCCTGTCATGTCAACACATTGAATGGTACCTTTTATTCAATATAGGTCTGATTCATCTTGGTTGAGTTTTAAGCCAAGAATTTAGAGAAGCAATATAGTATAACCTTAAGAATGGGACTAATAGTTGAATCCCGACTCTGATACTTACTTGATACTTATTAGATACATGATTTAACTTCTTTCAGCATTATTTTAGAAATGAGGAACCATAGCATAGTTATGCATAGGATAAATGACACCATGCATGTAAAAAACATAGCTAATATTGAACATGCAATAAAGCCTCTATCAATCATAGCTATCATCACAATTATTATTGTCCAATTGTAGTTCCAAAATATTAGTGGGAGAATTTCTAAAACAATTAGGTAAGAACATATTAGTAGAAGGGAAGAGAAAGCTTATAAACTGTTAAGGAAAACAAGCTTCTGAGGCAGAAGAGGTGGCATTTGATTAGGATCAGCTGGAGGATCTGAGGTGTCAATAGAAAGATTTGGAAACCAGTATCAGTGAAGTTCTCAGAAGTTACTATTATCACTG
Source organism: Eptesicus fuscus (assembly GCF_027574615.1). Taxonomy (NCBI): domain Eukaryota; kingdom Metazoa; phylum Chordata; class Mammalia; order Chiroptera; family Vespertilionidae; genus Eptesicus; species Eptesicus fuscus. Next base: position 35,492,335 of record NC_072475.1, read on the forward strand.
AAACTCCTTTGGCTAAAGTATACCTACTGGCTTAGTCTAAACAAGTCAATTCATTTTTCACATTACACCTGGGCTGTCTAACTTCCATCAACAAAATAATCCTATCTATACTAATAAAAGGGTAATATACTAATTAGACCAAGAGACCTTCCAGGAGACCTTCTGGACAAAGCCATGGTGGAGGGGCCGAGGCAGAGGCGGTTAGGAGCAATCAGGCCAGGAGGGGAGAGAAGTTGGGGGTGATCAGGCCAGCGAGGGGGGGGGGGGCAATTGGAGGCAAGCAGGCCAGCAGGGGGGGCCAGTTGGGGGCAAGCAGGCTGGCGGGGGGGGCAGTTGGGGGCAAGCAGTCTGGTAGGGGGTCAGTTGGGGGCAAGCAAGCTGGTGGGGGAGGCAATTGGGGGTGAGCAGGCCAGCAGGGAGGGCAGTTGGGGCAATCAGGCTAGCAGGGGGGGGGGCAGTTGGGGGTGAGCAGGCCGGCAGGTGGGGGGGCAGTTGGGGGCAATCAGGCCATCAGGGGGGCCAGTTGGGGGCGAGCAGGCTGGCAGGCAGAGTGGTTAGGGGCAGGGAGGCAAGTAAGTGGTTAGGAGCCAGCGGTCCTGGATTGTGAGAAGGATGTCCAACTGCCGGTTTAGGCCCTATCCCACAGAGATCGGGCCTAAACTGGTAGTTGGACATCCCCCGAGAGGTCCCAGATTGGAGAGGGTGCAGGCCAGGCTGAGGGACACACCCTATCCCCCCCCCCCACCTGCACAAATTTAATTGGCCCTGATTGCTGGACAGGCCTATGGATCCTACCCGTGCACAAATTTTGTGCACCGGGCCTCTAGTTTTTATTATATTTCTCCAATAAGTAATTAAAAGAGAATCCCCTATGCTTTATATTATAACAGATGACATTGTTTCTATTGCTTTAGCATGGGGCATTTTAAAAAATGGATTTGTCCCTTAAAAAATATGAATGCTCAAGATGAGATAATTTTGTGTGGTGAACTCTCCAAAGAACACATAACCCTTTGCTTTCAGTGTTAACCTATAATAATTATTTCTATGTGTTAAGAGGAGTTATGAACACTGAGAGGCTTTATCCATGATATAAAGATTTATCCTATGTCAATTAGTAAAGTAGATAAAAATTTAGCGGTTTTTCATGAGTTTGAAAGTAGATTCAAAAATATAATGTATACTATATGTATTATACACTATATGTTATAGACATACTGTAATATCTAAAATAATATCTTCCACCTATTGAGTACTTACTGTGCTGTGTCTTTTATGTAAGCTCATTTAATACAGTATCCCTATCAGTCAGCTATTATTATTAACACTTTTTTAGTGCTATTGTAGATGAAATTAAGTTTAAAATCTAATTGCTTTTCAAGGTCATAAAACTAATAAATGGCCAAGACAGAAGTTGACCTCAGATCTGTTTAACAGTAAGCTCATGTTCTCAAAGATTACACTAAAGATCACACGTTAGAAGCCCAAGGGCAAGATCCAGTCTGCAGATATATTTTATTTGCTCTGTACTTTATTGAAAAATTGGATTTCTGGAAACATTGGTTCTTTTTCCCATGGACACAATCGGCTAAATTGTGCAATACTCACTGGCTTGCCATTTTCTTTATTAAAGAATCTGCCATATTGTTTGTTCTAGAATGCAGTTAAGAATAATATTGCTTCAACACCTGTTTCTATAAAAAATTGGGACATGAATGATCAACCTAAAGGGCCACATGGTTTACCAGACTTGTGTAAACCATATCACCTACCTGCACCCTGTAACAACTGAGTTCATTATGTCTACATTCATCTCGTGTAAAATAATTGAAGTGGATAATTATATAGTTCCTTTCAGTTCAAAAATTGTATATGTAGTCTAAGTGAAGCTAGTTTTATGATTTTGCTTATATTTTTGAGAAAGTATTTAAAATTATTTGGGTGATTATAATAAACCTTCATATATCTGCCATTTTTTAATTCAGCAAAATTAATTATGAATCTCTTATATTCAATTTAAAAAAGTGAATAATAATTACAGAAAAAAAATTTAACTGTAGGAAAATAAACTAGTGCCATTACTCCCGCTTTTATTATGGAAGTAAGAGCCATTATTAGTTCTATAATTATATTTTGATTAAACATGACATTTTAAAATCTCTATCCCAAATATCTCATGTTGTCCATATTCTCATCTGTGCGTTTTCCCTATAGCTTCTCTGGATGCTAATATGTTGCATAAGATTGCTTGAAGCCCCTTTCACCTATAGCTTTTCTTGGTGCCTTTCCTTTAATTTTCCAATAATTGAATTTCACAAATGCAAAGCAATCTATGGATTTTCCAAATATTAAAATTATTCCTTCTCATAAAATATGGTCCTGTTAATTGAAAAGTCTCTAGTTGTAAGCTTCATTTAAATATAGTTTTCAATTTGTAAACATTGTTGCACCTGTTAGGAGAGGCATTCTGTGCAGACTAAATACAATGCAGAGACTGCTGAAAAGGAAAAGACAGATGCTGTCTGATTAAAAGTGCAATTTATGACAGGCTGGTGGTCCAATGCACATTTCTTCTGTCACTTAACAGCTGTTTCACATAATTTTTGTTCCAGATCAGTATATTTACTCTATAGGGCATGTCAGAGGTTCTGCCTTTTTCAGTTTATCAAAATATCAGTCCATGTACCAGCAAGCTGTATACCATAAATTCAAGCTCTGGTTCTTCACTCTGTTTAACCTTACATTTTTTGCTCTTCTGCTTGAAACATTCTATTTTAAACCCAATTTACCTCTATAATGGAGGATTTAACATTTAAATGATAACGAGACAAAGGAGTATTATAACTTTTATATGGCATGATTTCTTGCATGATTGTTTCAACATCACTTAGTAACCCAGCAATTGAGAACCAAGTAGCATAGGTGCTTTAAAACTCTTCTGAATGCCTAAGTTAGATAATGTTGACTCAATTTTGATTCTTATGCAGCAGCATGAGTGTGTATGAATGTTTATATGCGTGTAATTTTTCTTCTTTATTGATTAAGGTATTACATATGTGTCCTTATCCCCCCATTGTCCCCCCACCCTCACTCATGCCCTCACCCCCCTGTTGTCTATGTCCATTGGTTAGGCTTATATGCATGCATACAAGTCCTTTGGTTGATCTCTCCCCATTACCCCCACCCTCCCCTACCTTCCCTCTGAGGTTTGACGTTCTGATCGATGTTTCTCTGTCTCTGGATCTGTTTTTGTTCATCAGTTTATGTTGTTCATTATATTCCACAAATGAGTGAGATCATGTGACATTTACTAGTATCTTTCTCTGACTGGCTTATTTCGCTTAGCATAATGCTCTTCAGTTCCATCCATGCTATTGCAAATGGTAAGAATTCCTTCTTTTTTACTGCAGCGTAGTATTCCATTGTGTAGATGTACCACAGTTTTTTAATCCAGTCATCTGCTGATGGGCACTTAGGCTGTTTCCAAATCTTAGCTATGGTAAATTGTGCTGCTATGAACATAGGGGTGCATATATCCTTTCTGATTGGTATTTCTAGTTTCTTGGCATATATTCCTAGAAGTGGGATCACTGGGTCAAATGGGAGTTCAATTTTTTGTTTTTTGAGGAAACTCCATACTTTTCTCCACAGTGGCTGCACCAGTTGGCATTCCCACCAGCAGTGCACGAGGGTTCCTTTTTCTCTGCATCCTCGCCAGCACTTGTCATTTGTTGATTTGTTGATGATAGCCATTCTGACAGGTGTGAGATCTAGACCACCAACTTACACCATACACAAAAATAAACTCAAAATGGATAAAGGACTTAAACATAAGATGGGAAACCATAAAAATATTAGAGGAATCCACAGGCAGCAAAATCTCAGACATATGCTGAAGCAATATCTTCACTGATACAGTTCCTAGAGCAATGGAAACTAAAGAGAAAATAAACAAATGGGACTACATCAAAAAATGTATGTGTGTAATTTAAAAATAATTTTCAGATACAATACAGTAATGTATATGTACAAATTTTAGAGAAAAATAACATAGTTTACATGTTGATTCTTCATGTTTTATTCCACTGCATAAAATAAAAAGTTAGCATACTTGAATTAGAGATTATTCTTTTATTACTTTTCTGTTTGGAACTTGATCATTGTCATTGCTAATAGGTAATAACAATTCAAAAGTCAGTTAAAAGCTCTTGACTTAAGGAACCAAATAGTTATATATAACTTTGCTTAATTGCACTGATATTTTGTAGTATCTTATAGAATCTGCTTCATACTGATAACTATGAAAAGTAATGTCAATTAGAAATAAGAAAAATGTGCCAATGAGAACCAGGTCAGAAAGGGATTCTTTGTCTTTTCTCTAGTTCCCTCCTTTGGTTTCCTAAAACTTATTTTAGGAAAAGGACTTTTAATATCAATCAAAAATTGTACTATTATTTTCCAACTCCATTTAAGCCAGAGGTTCTTGAACATTTTGTTCTAAAAACCAATTTATCCTCTAAAATTATCAAAGATTCTAAATAAAAGAGCTTTGTTTATGTGGCTAATATGTACAAATGTTTATTATGAATTAAAACTGAGAAAATATATTTATTTATTAATTCATTTAAAATGTCAATAGTAAAGTTGTTATAAATTAGTATAATTTATTTTTATGACAGTAAATTATATTTCCCAAGACAAGAATATGTAAATTAGAAGAGTGGCATCATTATAGGTATAATCTGTTGTTACATGTTGTTTTGAATGAAACATATAAAACACTATGTCTTACAGCCTTTTCATATAATGAAAAATATTTTTCTCTGATCCTACCCTGAAACTTGACAAGTATTCATTTCTTAAAGGTTGGTTTCAATGTGGAATCTGAAACAATATTCATGAGCTTTTTGTACCCTCTGCACTTGCGAATGCAGAGTGAAAATGAGAGTGTGAAGGCATATAATGTCACTATTATCCTTTTATAAAAATAATTTTTCTCTCAGGGACCTTTGAAGTTTTCTGGACCATACTTGCTGAAATGCTGATTTGGAGAAATGAATGACCTTGGTTAAAATAGTCCACTTTATTCTTCATAACATCTGACAAGGTGTTCAACTTTGCTCTTTTTCAAAGATTTGAACTGTTATTGCCTATTCACCTATGTGTGTCTTTTCTGGTCACCACTGTGTATGGCCAACCCATTCACCTGACAAACAGCATGAAGTAGGGACTATAACACTCTCAAAACTGTGATTCTACAAAGAATTCCACTTCTTAGAAGCCTTCCTTTAGAGAAGAAGGTTAAACCCCAATCAACAAATCAACAGTTACAGAGCAGCCTTGAAAAGCTTTGATTGCATGGTATAGGAAATGCCTGTCACAGAGGGAGTGCTATTAAAGTTGCTGTGTGCTTCCAAGAGCCTGAGGAGTAAACACAGGAAATTGAATATGAGACAGATATTGAAAAAACAAAGAATGGAGAAACTCTTAAGACTCAAATGGATAATTCAAAAGATCATACTTCAAATTGCCTAATATTTTGAAATGGCTGCAAGGAGGACATAATTCCCCTAGCCGTTGCCCTCACTTAGAATTCTAAAGAAGAACATTTATTCCAAATGCATGTCATTGTTGGGTCAAAATATATAGCACATGCATTATACTTAACTCTAGTGCTGCTTTCAAGGATTATCTTGTGATCATCCCCTTTATCAGGCAACATTTTTTATAATGACATTTTGGATAATTTCAGCAATAATTTACAGGTGGTTTTAGTGGTAGACCATGTTGTAAATTTGGCAGCATTTAAGTTAGGGAAAAAGGGTGAATCTGATGTGATTTATTCAGATATTTGTTACAAATGCATGCATTTGTTTAGCCAGCATTTATTAAGTACATGCTATAAACCAGCACATATTAGAAGTGCGAAGCTGAGTAAAACATGCCCCCCTTCTCTCAAAGTGGTCACAGTCCAGATTGGGACTCAGACATGTAGACAATCAAATGAAGAAAGTATAGTTGAAGTTCTCTTAACTGACTTCCACTTAACTGACCTGTGGGGTTCATTGACAGTTTTCGTTTCTTTAAAACACAATGATCCATGATCAAGACACTTTGAAATTCATCACAGTAAGATCTTTATTGAATTTTTACATACTTGTGTTCTCGCAGGTTCAGTGGTATGCTCTCTCAGAGTCAGCTATACAGGGTAGGGCAAACGTAGATTACAGTTGTAAGTATGTGAAACAGTATTCTTTATTGTATTATTTTCCAAACGAACAACTGTAAACCTACTTTTGCCCCATGATCTATGTATGGCGCCCTTTGCATTTGTTATTAGTAACTAGGTAATTTAATTGCTTCATAAACTTATGAATCATGAGAATAAAATAAAATTACTTCTAAGAAATCTATAGTGGTAACACTCTAAAAGGTGTGTTGCTAATAAAGAATTGATGTGTAGTGGGCCAGGCTACCCTTAAAGACTGGGAGAAATTGTAGTAACCTAAAAGAATTCTGCACTCAGTTTGCTTCACAAATATCTATAATAATTCCACTTCAAATAAAAGGCAACTTGAAACGTAGATGCTGACTAAGATAAGAAAGAAATAATAGAACTTTATTCAACAGGCCAATGTTCAGGGAAAAGGCTTTGGGGTTTACATCAAAATATTGGCCAGCACACACACATGCACTCACAGGTTTTAAGTGAACATATAATATTAACATATGTATTAGTCCATCTTCATGATTATTTCATTGAACCAGCTTCTCCATAATTAACCAACCAACTTGTGGGACAAATTATATTGGCTAAGACAGCTCTAGTACAAAGTGATAGAGGCAGGGTAGTACCAATGGAAATTATATTTAGCAAATACTCATGATATTTTTGGTGGGTATTTTTGTTCTAAGTCCTTTAATCATATTAATTCATTCAATTTATTTTTGAACGTGTAATTAATACTTCTGTGGGAGGTACTGGTATTGCCACTGTGTTAAAGATGAACCTGAAGTACAAGCAGTCAAATAACTTGGCCATCATCACACATCCTCTAAGTGGTAGAATCCCTTAAAACCTAGCACTCTAGCACCGGTCCCTGGTCCCTGGGCTCTTTGCCCTTGTCTTACGTTGTTTCTCAAAGCTTTCTACATGAAATGAACTGGTTCTAAAATTCTTTCCATCTCCCACTACTTGCGTAGTCACTATAATGCTATGGTACTTAACTTTTATTTTTTCTAGTTTCCCATACCAAGGTTCTAAACATTTCAGCTTTGACCATTCTCAAAGTTAAGCAACAGTTGGAAGAGAATAATACTTCTTAATTGAATTTAATATAAGCACATAATTTATGTATATGGTAAAACTGATATCAATATTTTATAGTAATTTATATTATTTTTAAAGCAAATAGAATACATAATTTTATTTCCAGATTAACTTTGAAAGATGAGGGGATAGACAAGTTTGTTTCTTCTAATTATAATGACAATGGCACATTTTTTAAAATAGAATTTCTTTACATCTAAAACCATTTTGGGAACAAATTTCGATGACATTTTCAAATGGTCAATTCAAATGTTAAGAGCAGTTTTGGTGCCCATATGCTCTAATTATGAACTCCAAAAGGAAATTGCATATCTGGAGATAATACAGCTGTGGATGATGACTATGAATAAATTTCTTGTCCGTTCTCTAATCTCCACAACTTCTTCATACTATTTTATTTGCGTCTGGAGTTACAGGTCTTCAGCATCTGTTTCACACGTATAGTGTTTCACACAGAAGCTTATAGTTTTGCTTTTATAAAATAAGCCAATGTTTCTTTAAAACTGTAGATAAAGACACAACAGTGGCCTTGAAGTTTCATAAATGTAACAAACAAACAAACAAACAAAAATAATTGAAGCCATGGCCACTTGGCTTATACAGATTGCTATTGCTTCCTTGTGAAATATCTGGCTTTTTTTATTAGTCTCAAGAGAACTGCAGTTGTCTTCAGTTACCTTTCATGATGTCCTGTCCCTGTGATTTTAAATGATTGGAGAGAATTCTGAAAAAAAAAAAAAAAAACAACAAAAAAAACAACAACAAACACACACACAAAGTATTTTGATTTCTGTGGCTTGTCAATAGCTTTAGCATTGAAATTATTCTGACCCAGTTTTCTCTTATCAGTGAAAACATTTAGGGCAAAATAGTGTAGTGTTTATGCAGTACTGATAAGTATGTAAAAGCAGGAAAAAATAACCTGTAGCTTTATGCACAGGTCATTTTCAGTTTTCTAAATTAACATTTTGTAATTTGAGTTTTATTTATCTATAATTTTTATCAGAGCATTAGACATTTTATACATACTCCATGTTTAAAGATGATTTCTAATTTACAATTCAGGAATATATACATGGAATTTGAATTAAAAAATTTTGTATGAAGATTGCTGGGAACTATTCTTTGACATAATAAAATCACATCGGTACATTGCTCATGGAAAAATATTTGAGGTTAAATTCAGGACATTTTTTCCTCTCTGTACTGGTCACATGGCCCAAGTTAGGAATGATAGCTCATTGGCTATCATTGGTTTGCAAACTCCTACCAGTTCAGATTTTGGACCATCCAAGTGGTCAAAGTAAGATCAGAGGCTTTTGTGGTAAGAGGGTCCTAAGAATGATGGGTCCATGGATATGCCTGGATGGACTCTCTGATGGGCTGATGGAAAAGAAGCATTCATAGACTCATGGACCTTTACAGCAACATTGATCATTGAACCCAGGTACTTTAATCCATTCCTCTATAGTAAAAGGAAATAGTAGCTTTAGAGAGATTCAGAAACTTGACTGAGGAGTTAAGAAGATTAAGTATAGACTTAATTCTCCCTACTCTCAGCTCAGTGCTTCTATCTATAGCTGCTATCTTCTAAACTACAATTCTATATGTTTTATTCATTCTCTTGCTTCTTTTCTCAACTTTCTTCTCTCTCTCCTCTTTAGTATGGCATACTTCACCTTTTTCTGTACATTTGGTCTTGTTTTTTATATTATTTCCTTTTTTATCACCCCCTTCTTTTTCTATATAAATTTCTACTCCATATCTGTTTCCACAGCATTCTCTCTATTTTTAATATTTCAGTTGACTTAGGAATTTAGTCTATTTCAACTGACTTAATGTATTTAATTTGCTCACAGATGAAGCCATAGCCTGGCTTCTCCCTAATATTTCAAGGTACATGCTATAGATAATACAAATGGAGGTCATTATGTCATATATGGCTAAATTCTAAATATTTAAATGTTATAAATCAAACTTAAAGAAAGTGTTAAATTAAAAAAAATGTTCTTCTCCCCTGATTTGACAAATACATGTTGAAAATTATCAGGAAGGAAGATTTGAACTTAATGTTCTCAGGCTCCTGAGAATCTTATGTCAAAATATGGTGACAATGGAAGAACCGAACCCGTAGTCCCTGACCTTTGCTCCTTGATCTACCTTCCTCTTTATCCCTATTCTAGTCCCATACTATGAAGGGCCTTGTGTACATGTATGTGGACAAGTACATGGTTTGCACTTTTAAGTACAGTCAATAGCACCCTTATACAGCTACTCATAGCTCACTAACTAGACCTTGGGTTGCACATTGGAGACACAGTCTTTGCTGGAGATGATGGGCCAGGAGAAGAAGGCTGCTCAATCACTGGAAGCAGATATGGGGCTATTTAAGCAGATAATGCTGAGATTCTAGAACTCAGCTAACTAGAACTTTATCTATTAAAGGAATTATGAACTCCAAACACATTTGTCTGTGTTGATTTAACATCTAAAGACATTGGAAGTGAAGAATAAAAAACACAAAAGACTGAATTTAGCTATGATAAACTAGAGGCCCAGTGCACAAAGTCCGTGCACTTGGTGGGTGGGGGAGGGAAGTCCCTCAGCCTGGCCTTCACCCTCTCACAGTCCAGGAGCCCTCAGGGGATGACCGAGTGCTGGCTTAAGCCATAAGTTGGATATCCTTAACACTGCTGCAGAGACGGGAGAGGCTCCTGACACCACCGCTGTGCTCGCCAACCCTGAGCCTGGCTTCTGGATGAGTGGCGCTTCCCCTGTGGGAGCGCACTGACCACCAGGGGGCAGCTCCTGTGTTGAGCCTCTGGCCCCTGGTGCTCAGTGGGTGTCATAGAGACCAGTCATTCTGCCGTTCGGTCGATTTGCATAGTAGCCTTTTATTATATCTGTCTGTGTTGATTTAACATCTAAAGACATTGGAAGTGAAGAAGAAAAATAAAAGACTGAATTCTAGAACCTGAACTTTAGCTATGATAAACTAGAAAGTCCTGTTATAGAACATACAAATATTCTTGAGTAAACCTGCTCAAATGCCTTGAGTTTATTACCTAAAACTTGAGACTGAATAAATGTTCATAGATCTTTGGGAATATCAGCTGGTAGTTGGCCTAACCTAAAAGGCGTGGTTCTCTTCAATGGTTGTCCTATTCAATGAGTTCTAAAAAGTGTGGCTATTTAATGGTTGTCACCTTGAAGCTAGGAGGCACTCAGTATAGCATGTCACTTCTAGGATGTGGTTGAAAACATGTTCCAAAATTTTAAGCTTAAAGAGGCATAAAAATAAATAAAAAGTTGTCAAAAGGAAAAATCTTCAGTTAAGGATACAGTCTTGGGAGGTGTATTTTAAAGCATGAGTTACTTTTAGTGTACTTTCTAAGCAAAGGAATGGGTCATGGAACCTTGGACAAACCCTGGGCAAGCTTCAAGTGTTAGTCTATTCCATTTTTAAAACTTTGTGTGTATGTGAGTGTGTATGTGATGAGTCACAAATGGTGTTTGTATTTATACTAAAAATTTTGAGCAAAGAAACATCTTTGGATTTTTTGTTACCAGAGGATCATTCAAATTTCTTTGTTAGAATGTTAATATGATAATATTTATCTAAAATACAAGTCAGAAATCTAAAAAGAAAGTAGGGAGTGCTGGTTTAGAATTTAGTCATAATTAATTTTGTTTTCTTATATGCTATTGGCAGCCATAGTACTTGCAGTTATATATTGTAAAAAGAACCAGACTATAAGCATAATATAGATAAAATATTTTTTTGGAAATAAAAATAAGTTTACTTTTTTGTTGAACATAGTTAATGGTTATTTTATATTTGTTGAGTAGATGGATACATTTTTAAATTACTTTTTTATCATAGTTACTGTACTCTTAAAATGTTAATTCTCTCCTTTCCTTCCTTCCTTCTATTTTTAATTAAATTTTATCATGTTGTGAATATGCTATATCATTCTCTTATTTAAGATAATATTAACATAGTTTTTGGATTGTGTCAAATAAAATAACTCATATCATAATTGTATCATATTGATGTAACTATTTACCTATTATTAAATTTTAGATTTACCTGCCTTTTTTTTTTTATTATAGGTAATGTTGTATGGAATTTTCTTAGACTTCATGTTTGTTCCTCTCTCTAGTTCTTCTGGAATAAAGTTGTGTCAAAGTATGAATATTTTAAGCACTTCAACATATTAAAAAAGACCTTCCTGAATGGTGGTACATTTTAAAACCTAATGGTAGAGAATTAGAGTGTTCTTTAACCTCACACTTCCTAATGGTATGCATTATTTTTTACTACTAATAAGTAAAATTCACAGCCTGTTTTTTTTAATTTATTTTATCTTATATTAACTATTTAGTGCTAACTTATAGACTTTATAAAATAGTTTGAAAGGATATTCAGGTAGAGTCTATATTTGGAACTGAATATGTTGACATGGATCAAGATAATTTAATAACTTTTCAGATATAAAAATAGAAATTATATGAAAAAGATGTTAACTGGAGGACCCACCCTAGGAAATTATAAGTTTACTTGAGGCCCAGTGCACAAAATCCAATCACTTGGTGGGGGGGGGGGTCCCCTCAGCCTCTCCTGCACCCTCTCACAGTCCAGGAGCCCTCAGGGGATGTCTGACTGCTGGCTTAGGCCCGCTTCCTGTGGGGAGCGTGCCTAAACCAGAAGTTGGATATCCTTGGCGCTGCTGCGGAGTCAGGAGAGGCTCCAGCCACCGCCGCTGTGCTCGCCAGCCCTGAGCCTGGCTTCTGGATGAGTGGCGCTTCCCCTGTGGGAGCACACTGACCAGCAGGGGGCAGCTCCTGCATTGAGCTTCTGCCTTCTGATGGTCAGTGCATGTCATAGTGACCAGTCATTCTGCTGTTCAGTCGATTTGCATAGTAGCCTTTTATTATATAGGATAATTAATACTCAGTTCCAGGGTTATATTCTTAAATGAGTCTATGTTCAATTTTACCAAGGCACGAATCTTTCTGCAAATCAACATACTCATATTTTAAAGGCTGAACTTCAAGAAACTTTAAAGCATTTGAAGCTGGAAAATAGAAAATGTGTGACAACCAGGTTGACAGGTGTCAGAGATTGCCTTATGAAAGTCCCAATATATATTTTTTTCCAAACTACTGTAAGTAGGCAGTATATAGGATTGCTTCAACAAGGTCATAGTAGTTTCTAAGAAGATGGAAGAGAGGGGAAACTAAAAAAAAAAAAAAAAAGTGGAGGTAAACATGTATATAAATCAGCATTTAATGATTCTGAGGTCATACTTTTGAAATTATAGGTATTGACTTTTAGTATTGAATAAAAGGTATATGTGTGTGCTCAGGGATGGGGAGGGGGTGCAGGTTGTTAAGAGACCCAGGTCATGATTAATGTCTCTGTCTAGTGGGCATGCCACCTTTTCAAAATAGCTGGTGCTGTTACCACACTATGATTAACCTGTAAGGCTACAGAAAATAGACTTGTACCTCATTGCACTCTATCATTCCCTGATGTCATTTTTCAGCAGGTGCCATAGGAAAAATGACAGTTTGTCATGGGTGGGTGGGTGGATGGGGGTTAGTGTAGAGGTGGAAGGTATAGATTCCTAAATATCATTGCTATTCAGTATATCACTATTTTATCTGTATTATTTATTATTGGATTATATATATGATTTTTTATATAATGTAAAGCTTTTTTTTCAAAAATGAAGAATGGAATTTAGCTTATTTTAAACAGAAGATTTAACTCTGGTGCTAAAAGAAATACCAGACTCATAAGCCTATAGTTGTTCTAAAACCATTTGTTAGACATTTTATGTTTGTGAAAAATATTCCAGAGAGGGGAAATAATGGAAAGGAACAAACATATTGTAGTAACAGGAAAGGAATTTAATATTTTTCTTCCTCAAAATATTAATAATCACCATCAATTAAGTTTAATTGAGCATAAACCCTATGCAGAACACTTTGCTCTGCATTAAGAACAGATAAAGCAATGATACAATCCATGGTGCTCAAGGAATTTATAATATCTTTAGAGCATCCAGGCATGACTATAAATAAATAAATGGCAATAAAAGAAAGCCAAGGCTCAGTGCCAAGTGATTTCTATAGACAAATAGAATATCTGTCCCAGAGCCAACAGAGTGATTCATTAAAAAATTAATTATTTTTATTTTCCTAGAATTTACATATATATTTAAAAAATTTAATGTTGCAATAGATTATTGGATGCTTTAGGAAATATAGATGCACATGCCATAGATAAAATAAATCTCTAGGGTACTATAAAGGAAAAATAAAATCTGAGACTGTACTTACCAGAGTATAAATCAGAGAGAGAAATTTTAGCAGAGTGTAGGTCTTACAAATTTACAAACCCGTGTTCCCCTCTGGGGGTCAAAGTAACAGAAAGCACCATGACTGCTATTCTTCTATAGTAATATGTAGGGTCAGTTCCTGGAATCATGCAGGGATTGGCTACTAGTAGAGTTTATTTATATACAATAATGTCCTTTCAATTCAGAACCCAGACTTCCGCTAACACCACCAACCTAGAACATTGCCATAAACCCGTCTATCGGAGCTCTAATTCTTTTTTAAAAAACATATTTTTATTGATTTCAGAGAGGAAGGGAGAGGGAGAAAGAGTTAGAAACATTAATGATGAGAGAGAATCATTGATAGGCTGCCTTCTGCACGCCCCCTCCTGGGGATCGGACCTCAACCCAAGTGTGTGCCCTTGAGGGAAATTGAACCAGGGATCCTGTGCTCCGCAGGCCAAAGTCCAAGCTCTAATTCTTGAAATTATTGCAGACTATTTTCTTCTTCACAACCTAATCAATACTTCTAACCCCTATTTTTTGTCAATCACTTTATTGCTAGATTCAGTTTATTTTATCTTATAGTGGATCTCATTGCTATCACTTAATCTTTAACAATTGTTGTTTAATTCAGACCATTCATTATTCCCTCACATCCAGACTTTGGTCTTTTAATTTGGTAGCCTTTTGCCCACCACTTTATTTAGCAAAATGCTTGAAACTAATCTCTTAAAAAACTGCTTTAATTATGTCCCTCATTCCCTTTCTTTTTCTGGCTTAACAACCTCCTACATTTTTGAGTGATCAATTTTTAATGGTCCCATAAATAATGTAATTTTTCCTTCCAACAAAGTGTTGTTTTTATCATTCTCATGACATCGAACAGAGCGGGGATTTGAAGACATTTGTATTCACTTTTTCTCCTAATAGTGTAATTGCTAGTTGAGGCTACTGGTTTCGTCATTTTTGCGTATTTTATTTTTACTTAGGATGTAGAACCACAAAACAGTACAGCACACTGAAATAGATTAACCCATACTTACATCGCGCATTCGTTTCTTGGGGCTGCCATAACAAAGTCACCCCAACTGGGTGGCTTAAACATTAGAAAATTTCTGTTTCACAGTTCTGCAGGCTAGACATTCAAGATCATGGTGTGGGTAGGCAGGCTTGGTTCCTTCTGAGAGCTGTGAAGAAGAATCTGTTCTATGTCTGTTTCTTAGCTTCTGGTGATTTGCCCAGCAATTTTTGGCAATTCTATCTTGTTTCAGCATAATTCCAGTCTTCACATGCATTCTCCCTATCTCTGTATTTGTGTCCAAATTCCCCCTTTTTTTATAAGCACATAGTCATATTGGATTAGGGCTCACCCTAAGGATGTCCTCATAACTTGATCATCTGCAAAAACCCTATTCCCCCATAAGGTCACATTCAAAGGTATGGAGATAAAGACTCAACCTTTTTTTAGGAGATACAATTCAACCCATAACAAATACTAATATATCGCCTTAATCTGGACTGTGGAGGATTTTTTTAGAAAATTGGTTTGTAGGTTCTTACTTGATTATATCAATATTCTTATATACCGCAAAGTGTTCATTGCATCCTATAAACTGCATATAAAATATATAACTTCTTGGTTCCTTCAATTTCCCACTTTAATATCCTTTTGTATAGATTCAGAACACTTGTTAGTAAATTTCAATTTTGTTCCTTTAAAATTGGGTCAAGAGATCCTATACAATACTGAAGTGTTTCCAAGTGACACCCTTTATATTTGTTTATGTTTGAGTTAGCTGAGTTCATTGGTCTGCATGATTATCTAATCACATTACTATACAATATTGCAAAGTAGAAGTCTGTGTAAGCTTTCCATGATTGGTCATCATAGAAAATAGAATCTTGATTTGCTGTGGTTCCAGATGGTGGTTTGCTTATAATAGTTTAGATTTAATCATGATCATTATAAACCCAATGAAGTTAAATTATACTATCTTAGAATTTTCACATTGTTTGTAACAATAGGCTCTTGCAGAAAACATATCCTTATCCATTGTTGAGGCAGAAATATATTATTATCACAATGACAATTTTTTTGAATGTTGCCTTTCTTTTAACCATAAAAACGAATCCTTAATATTAGTGCTTTTCAATTTTGGATGCTATTATTTTTCCTACTAATTTTTTAATACATGCAAGTAGGATACTTTTTCAAATGTTGAGAAGCCTGCTTTCCAGTAACATGACAAGTATGTTGAGATTATTATTAACATCATCAATTAGTTTTGAGAAAATATTTTAGTGTACATTAGTATAAAATGTCCCTAGTTTTAAAAAATTATTTATTGGCCAATGTAAATTCAATATCCAATATTTTATGCTAGCTGTCAGAATCTAGCTCTGTGTGGCTTACAGAACATTTATTTTTACCATCTAAGTAATAAAAGTTGTTTTCCATTTCTTCAGTCAAACTTAACTACAGGCAAAAAGAAGTGGAAAAATAACCTGTCACATTATTCACAAGCCAGACCAAGATACTGTAAATACCATGGCCCACTAAGCTAATTTAGAAGAAAAAAATGAATGGAAGTTTTTAAAAGATGGCATTTATATGTAATATATGTAGAAAATTTTAGGGTTTTGACAGTTTGAGAGTGTATCTTTTTTAGAGGGAATGCATAATGACTTTTATTTCATTTGAAATATGCATAACTTCTTGAAGGTAACTTTCAACTCTCATTAACATTTTTCAAAGCATGTTTCCCATCTATATGAAAGCAAAGGGTACTGCAAGCCTGAACTTCAAATAGATTGACTCTTTACTTATCAACAACTCATTCATTTCCCCTCTTGCTTGTGACTTTTGCTCTATTAATTAGTGAGGGAAAAACCCTAGTATGGGAATCTATCAAGTCTCATACCTAATCAGCATTGCCAGAATATATCTTATTCTAGCTAAACAATGGAATGCTGGTGGGACCTGTTAGTGGGGATGAGTTTGTCAATAACAGTGGAGCTTTTGGATTCAGGCTCTCTGGATTTGAATCCTAGCTTGGTTTCTTCTTGGCTTGTAACATTTTTTTAAGTTACATTCTTCTCATATATAAAGTGAGAGCGATAATGACACTTGCCTCATAATTACGCTTTTATCAAGGTTTTCAACCTCAGCACTATGACATTTTATGTTAGAGATAATTCTTTCTTGTGAAGGGCTGTCCTGTGCTTTGAGGGATATTGACCCACATCTCTGGCCTCTGTTTACTAGATGCCAATATAGTTCTCCTTTCCCTCAGTTGTGACAACCAAAAGTATCTCCAGATAGTGCTAAATGCCACCTAGAGGGCAAAGCACCTCCAGTTGAAAATCACTAAATTATATGATAATCAATACCTACATTTACAGAGAGAAAGCTTTGCACAGTTCTTGTCATGTAATAAGTACTCAGTAGACTCTAGCTATAATTATTATATAACAAGTGGACATTTAAAACACTTTTTTTCTGAAGAGTCATACTCTTAAAGGACTTGAGCATTATGTTCATTCTTTCTGTACATATGCATATGTGTATATGTACATATATGTGTACATGTATATTATCAATTTTCTAACTATTCAAAGTAATGATGGGCATAGCAAAATAGCTATTATCTATGCATAAACATTAAGACTCATTCGTTTATCATTTTTGACACTCAATATTTTATAAATGACTAAAACTTTGCAGAAGAGATGGAGTTAAATTTATTTTTATTCTATTTGATCCTATTAGAATAAAATACATGCATAAGAAATGGCCTACAGTAGAGTGAAAAGACTGTTATGTGTTACACATTATAAAGATTGTGACCAGTAGGATTTTTTTTTAAACACCACAGATGGGTATATAAAATATCCTAAGATAAAATTTTAAATGCTATTTGATTCCTAAAAGCCTAAAATGGGAACCACTGAAAGCCTAAAATAAGAAGCAGTATATGAAAATATTAAAACTGGATTAGGTAATTCCATTTTCTTAATGTCAATAATAATATTTGGATTTGTTTTGTTTTGTATATATTTCAAGCTCTTTTTTTTCTTGTCATATGATTATCTCAGCTGTGTGATTTAGATAGGGATTAGTTTTACCTTGTTATTTAGATGAGGAGGCTGAGACAAAAGTCATACTCCTGTGAAGTGACAGATATAGGACAAATAATATGACTCAAAGTGTAAAAGTCTCCCCATTACCCCACATGTATTCAAATGTTTAATCACAATTTCTACTACAATAGCCAATTGCTGTTCTGAGAAACACACATGATGTTCTCACTGGTGGCGCCTTCTTCATGTATGTAAATATCTTCCTCACTGTTTCAAGTTAAGGATTCTTCACAGTGCACTCAAGGGTTATGCCACCTAATAGGCTTTGGTGATGCTTTTAGTACATTACTCTACATGAATTGTACTCTTAAATATTTCCCTGAACACTCATTTAGTAGATTTTTGTAGTAAGAGCACAATGACATTGTTAAGGTTAATGACTCAATGTTTTACAAGTTGAAACACATTTGAGGTTCAATTGATTGCTTGGATCATTTTATTCAACAATGTGAAGGCCTTGAGTGCAGGTGTTACTTAATGCCTTGAAGGAATATCTTTGTTATACCCTTAATGGTGTGGTATTAATAGCAAAAATGTATTGGAGAGCCTAGCACTACTCAAATGTGGGCTATAAAAGTTACTGCTCATGAATTTACGCTGGCATATCAGTTCTCTATAACAAACATTTATAAAGAATTTTATGTATTACATGGTATTCTCACTTGAAATCCTGTCACAGAGAAATCATTGTTAATTTAATTATCCCAATGGGCATCTATCAAGTCTCATACCTAATCAGCATTGCCAGAATATATCTTATTAGGAGCTGTAGGGGGAGAGAGTGGGGTCATGGGGTCAGGAGCCTGGAGGTGTGGGAAGCCTGGCCAGCAGAGCAGGAGGAAGAGCAGGGTGAGAAAGTGAGCAGACTTTGGGGAGATCAAGGGGCAAGAGTGCAGGAGGGAGGTTCAGTCTCTTCAAGCCAAGGTAGTATATTACTAACTGGTAATCTATAATAATAAAGGGGTAATATGCTAATTAGACCAGACATCATTCCAGACGTCCTTCCTGGTGAAGCTGGGGCAGGAGGGAAGCCAGCCTTGGTCCCGGATGCCTGCTGGCAGCCGGAGGAGGGAAGCCCGGGTCCTGGGTGCCAGAGAGAAGCCAGTGCTGGCAGCTGGGGGAAGCAAGGCCTACTCTTGCATGAATTTTAATGCATCGCGCCTCGAGTAAACAACAATAAAGATAATAATAATAATAGCTAATATTTATAGAGTGGCTACTATGTACTAGGCATTATGTTAAACATTTTTATGTCCTTGTAAATACTTACATGGGCATAAAAACCAGGCAGTCTGATTCCAGAGTTTACCCCCTTAACTTCCATCCTATACTTCAAGTCAAGTCCTCCATTTCCTCTGTGTCCAGGTTGTTCACTTGTCTGAAATAGTTTCACAGGACTGTGATGGGTAAAAACTAATAAATATAAATGTTCTAGGTTACTTCCCACTGGGAAAAAAAAATATTTATTTTTATTTATCTGTGTATCTTCAGTGCTCAATGCATTGGCTAAGGCACTTGACAGATGTTGATGCATTAAACTACTAGTTCTCATTTTTATATTAGCAGGAAATTGAAAATATCGGTGTCTTATTTCAAATAACTAAAGCTTATTTATGGGCATTTTCATACCAAGATATTTCAGTACTGGAGATTTTGTAAAAGTGGAGGAGCACGCAGATGTTAGGCACACCTAAAATTTCACAATATAGGTAGTTTTTTGTTTTGTTTTTAATTTTAAAAACATGTAAGTCTGGTCCTTTTTTAGTAATCCTATTCTAATAAATTATTCCCAACATGTCATGTTATTATCACAAGAAACAAAGAATCCAAGAGCTTCCAAAGATTAAAAATCAACAAACTAACAAAGTAATTAAAAGCATAATAGCTACAAAAAGATGATACTAAGACTGATCTCAGAATTCTTATCAGGAACTCGGGATAGTAGCAGAAAATGGGAAAGTACCTTTAACATTTTCAGAGAAAAAATTTTTTAACCTGGAATTCTAACCTCATCTATCAGTGAATTGTGCAAACAGTGTTGCTTGAGCTCACAAAGCTTACCTGTCATGTATGTTTTCTTACAATACTATTCTGTTACTAAACAAAATAAGGAGGGGGAAAACATGAAAAAGGGTGATATGAAATCCAGGAAAACAGTGACTCTGATTCAAAATAGGCATATAATTTAACTGTATAAATAATTGGATTATGGTCATACACTAGAATGTAAGTTGATTCTTGTCAATGTAAAAGTAACATATGTGACAAATTCAGACATGAAGAGAACATAGATGCATTTGTATATTAATTTTACATGTAGAGAAAATAATATAATTAATAGTTGATAGAACTAAAAAAGATATTTAAGTATTTAAAAAATTTACCAGCATTGCATCTCACTTGGTCATGGTGTATGATATTTTTAATGTATTGCTAGATGTGCTTTACTAATTTTTTTTGAGGATTTTGGTATTCATGTACATTAGGAATATTGGCCTGTAATTCTCTTTCTTTGTCTGGTATTGGGATTAGGGTAATACTGGCTTCAGAGAAAGAGCTTGGAAGTGTTCCTTCCTCTTGATTTTTTTTTTTTAATAGTCTAAGGATCAGTATTAGTCCTTCTTTGAATATTCGGTAAAACTTCCCCATGAAGCCATTCAAAACAGAGCTTTTGTTTTCTGGAAAAAAAAAATATTACTGTTTCAATATAATCGGTAGTTATTGGCCTATTTAGGTTTTTTGATTCTTCCTGATTGAGTTTTAGAAGATTGTATTTTTCTAGGAATATATGCACCCCTATGTTCATAGCAGCACAATTTACAATAGCTAAGGTTTGGAAACAGCCCATTTCATCTAGTTTGTCCAGTTTGTTGGAACATAGTTGTTCATAGTATTTTTTTACAACCCTTTATATTTCTGTGGGGTCTGTTTTTATTTCTCCTCTTTCATTTCTGATTTTATTTATTTGGGTCCTCTCTCTTTGTATCTTGAGGAGCCTGGCTAGAGGTTCATCAATCTTTTTTATCCTTTCAAAGAACCAGCTGTTGGTTCTGTTGATCTTTTGTATTGTTTTTGGTCACTATGTCATTCATTTCTGCTCAGATCTTTATTATTTCCTTCCTTCTATTTTCTCTGGGCTTTTCTTGTCTCTCTCTTTCCAATTCTTTAAGTTGTAGGGTTAAATAATTTATTACCAGTTTTTCTGTTTTTTTGTTTTTTGTTTGTTTGTTTTTTGAGATAGGCTTGTAATGCTATGAACTTCCCTCTCAGGACTGCTTTCATTGTGTCCCATAGATTTTGGATTGTTGCATTTTCATTTTCATTTGTCAACAAATGACAAGTGCTGACAAGGATGTGGAGAAAAAGGAATCCTCGTGCACTGCTGGTGGGAATGCAGACTGGTGTAGCCACTGTGGAAAACATTATGGGGTTTCCTCAAAAAATTTAAAATGGAACTCCCATTTGACCCCATTACCCCACTTCTGGAAATATATCCCAACAAATCAGAAACATCAGTCAGGAAGAATATATGCACCCCTATGTTCATAGCAGCACAATTTATAATAGCTAAGGTTTGGAAACAGCCCCAGTTCCCATCAGCAGATGAGTGGATTAAAAAAACAGTGGTTTATCTACAATGAAATACCAAGCTGCTGTAAAAAAGAAAGAACTCTTACTATTTGCAACAGCATGGATGGACTTGAGAGCATTATGCTAAGCAAAATAAGCCAGTCAGAGAAAGATAAATATCACATGATCTCACTCATTTGTGGAATATAATGAACTGTGCTGCGCCAGCACAGCCAAGGGTTCGGCGAGCCTGAGGGAGGGCTGGTGAAGGATGAAGAAAAGACAGACAAAGAGAATAAGCTGGGTCTAGGTGGATCTTCTGTGCATGACTGAGACCACAGAACAGATCCAGACTGCAAAGCTGATGCTTTATTTTATAGTCAGAGGTAAACAAGGTAATTTACAATGTTCTTGTAAGTTTCACTTGTTTTGGCAGCACTTGCTGCACCTCCCACAGCCCATTGGCTACCCAGGAAAGATCTAGGGAGCAGTCACAAGATCAAGCTTAATTATGCTAAGAGGGCTGTGCCCTCTAAGCTGGGACTTGTTTGAGGCTTTGCCAGCAGGTCAGTCCGAGGCTTAACCCTATAACTGCTCCCTACAATGAACACCATAAACTGATGAAGAAAAATAGATCCAGAGACAGAGAGGTATCAAATAGACCATCAAACCTCAGAGGGAAGGCAGGGGAGGTGGAGGGGGGTGTAAGAGATTAACAGAAAGACTTGTAAACATGCATAGTAGCATAAACAATGGACACAAACAGTAGGGGAGTGAGGGTCTGTGCTAGGGGGAGCAAGAGGGGATGGGGAGAGGTCAATGGGAGTAAAAGGAGACATATATAATACTTTCAACAATAAAAAAATTAAATATAAAAAAATAAAACTTTTAAAGATGAACATAAGATATGCAGGAACTAAGAATAGTGTCTAAACTATGGGGTAAAGGAGTAGGAAGTTGATGGCTGTTCATGAACCGAATCTATATATATAACAAAAGGTTAGTAGATTATTTTTAATTTATAATTTAATAAAGAGTAGTATTAGCATGTGATTCAGAAAAATGGATAAAACCATCAGGATAACTAAAAACAGACGGTCATTCGGATGTGGGTAATAAATAAAGCTAATTACTATTCTGATGGTATATAAGTAAATAAAATATTAGAATTGTAAGGAAGGAAGGGAAAGAGGAAGAAGGGAAGGAAGGAAGGAGAGGAAGGAAGGAAGGAAGGAAGGAAGGAAGGAAGGAAGGAAGGAAGGAAGGAAGGAAGGAAGACGGGGAGGGAGGGAGGGAGGGAGGGAGGGAGGGAGGGAGGGAGGGAAGGAAGAAAGGAAAGAAGGAAGAAGGGAGGGAAGGAAGGAAGGAAGGAAGGAAGGAAGAGGGAGGGAGGGAAGGAAGGAGGGAAGGAAGGAAGGGGAGGAGAGAAGAAAGTTATTTAATAACTGAGAGAGGAGAAATTATTAGTTAAGTCACAAAGTAGGAATTAGAAACCATAGAATAATTAACTCAAGGCCACATTTTGAGCAAACCTAGTACTCTAGATTCGTCTGGTTCCTGTATGCTTATCTTGTCACTGAGCAAAATCAGGAATTGAGAAACGCTGTGAAGTATCATATTTCATCTTATTGCATAACAGATGTTTCCATTTTTAAGGTGAAAACTATCACAGAGAAATATTAGATGAGCTCTTGGAGAGATGTTGAAAGGCTTAATATGTTAGTTATGGAAACTTAAAATCAATTCCTTTTTTTGAGCATCCTTTACCCAGTGTCTGTTCTTTAGTTGCTTTTGTCCTGTGAATGTATTTTAGTTTTAACCAAACTTGAGCCAACTAATCAGACCTTTGCCATTGGATTATATTCTATGACAAATGGACCTTGTTTCATTTTAGAGGATTTGAACTTGAAATAACTTCCAATTGTTTTAAAGCAAATGATTTTCCTCCTGTCTAATTTAAACCTCCCATCTGCATATCAAACTATGATACAGAGAAATCTCTGTTAAACAGAGTTGCTATTTATTTATTTACTCATTTATTTTCCTCTTGGAAAGAACAGATTCAGGCATATGGCTAAATGAGGGACAGCATTTTCATTTCACACCTTAAAAATGCCTTCTAATAAATGTGCCTTAATATTTTTAGGTACCTGAAGTTTACTTTTAAAACACATGTTAACATTCTTATGAAAGTTTACATAACCATGTATTTAAAATGTTTTAAAATAATTAAATTGGAAAGAATTAACAGCAACATATTCCTTAATAGCAAAAATATAAAATGTATGTGTATATACCCAAAAGTATTTCTAAAGTGTTATTTATTTACTTGGAAAAATGAATGTTTTCCTTCATTGCTTTCTTATACCAAACAGTAAATTGGTTTTTATTATTTTTAGCTCTGTGATGTTGGACACAATATGAAAAGTCCCACTTTATTTTGATAGAGTGATGAATATGATGCATGTGTCAGGAGCACAGAATATCTAGTAATTTGGGGCAAGTGATAGGTTCACAGCAATATATGGACATGAAGACTGTTAGAATCTGGCACTTTAGACTTGTTTATTATTAAAATACTTTGAATAGATTGAACATAGTGAATAAATCATGCTATCATCCATAGAGATATTTATTGTTCCAGGTAAAAATTTAAGTTAATTGTTTACATGGCTAGGTATACACCCACACAGTAGCTGATCCATGGATAGACAAAGGATTTAATTCTTTAACACAAAAATTCAATACTTTCCAGAAATAGCAAACACCAGAACTAAAAATCAGATCATTGACTTCGATTGTGACTTTATAATGTTTTTAGCTATAAAACATGCATTTTAACAGAACTAAAAATCAGATCATTGACTTCGATTGTGACTTTATAATGTTTTTAGCTATAAAACATGCATTTAGTGAAGATATATAGCCCTATATATAGCCATACTTATATTGTAGAGTATTTATCAAAATAATTACAGAAATAGCATTTTCACTTTAACAAAATTAAACTCTGTGATCCTTAGAACTTATCAGCATTTATTTGAATTTCTTTCAATTGTAAACATAATGAACGTGTAATTTTGTAAGTGATGTTGTGTGTGTATGTGTGTGTGTGTGTGTGTGTGTGTTAATGTGTACTCAAGTAGACCTGAACTTTATTAATATGTACATAAGGATTTTTCTCAATTCCATGTTATTTTTTCTCCTTAATTATGCTCCGATTTTTCTTTAGTCTACATTGGTTTTAAGGCTCAAATGGGGAAATACTCACTTGAAGTAAATCTTGTTATATGAAACTCCAAATACAGACACAAGTTAAAATGCAGAAGAGAGTTGTGACCTTCAAACACAGACATCTAGGAGCAAAGGGCGAAGAGGTGGAGAGGCATTAGGACAGGGGAGGATGAAGAACAATAACACGACTTTCCTCCTGTCTAATTTAAACTGGAGGTCTATTGTCCTCCAGACCTTTGTTTTCTTTTCTCACAGACTACTCTCTCATTCTCCTTTACTGACATGGCCTCTTCTATCTAACCTTTAACAGTTGGAGTGCCCGAGCTTGGCTCTAGGATTTCTTTTCCTCTCTTGCTCTACTTTTCCCTAAGGCATGTCATTCAGTCCTGAGGATTTATATTTCCTATATATATTGATGACTCTCAAGATTAGATATTCATGATTTCCCTTTTAACTCCAAACTCATACGTTAATCTGCCAGCCTGGTAACCATTTCATTTGGTTTAACAAACAGGCATATATATTTATACTAGAGGCCTGATACATGAAGATTCGTGCAAGAATGGGGCTGCCTTCCCCTGGCTGCTGGCACTGCCTTCACTCTGGCCAGAGCCGCCTTTCCACCTTCCCACGCTGCCCAGAGGCCCAGAGCTGCTGGGGTGGTGTGGAATGCCTGTGTCATCACCATGGTGATGACACAAGCATCCTGCCCGCCCCTGGCTGCTCAGCCCCTGTGTATGCAAATTAACCCACCATCTTTGTTGGGTTCATTTGCATAGTCACTCCTGATTGGCTGGTGGGTATTGTGAAGGTACAATTAGCATGTTACTATTTTATTAGTGTAGATCTGTTTCTATATGAATTCCTTATGGAACCATACTCAGCATTAATTAATGATTAACAATTTGTTATGCTTAATTGATGATGAACTACTAATTATGAGTGATTGCAAACCTTCATCGAATATATAATATAGACATAATATAGGCAAAGTGCTATGTTCTGAATTTATAAACATGGTGACAAGTATCTATATTTATCTTTATATCTAAATAGGGACATTTAATTCTGACTGGAAAAGCTGGATATGATCATTGAGCTGGGCTGTACAGAATCAGTAAATAAAAATTAGGAAAAATAATAGCAATGTTACAAGGCTTGAAAAAACACCTATGTTGTGATTGAGGAAATATCTGTTTCAGTACAATTATTGGGGAACTTAAAGAGTCTGAAAAGATAAACTAAGCCAAATTCTGAAGGGCCTCAAATTCCATACTCAGGATTTGGGTCTTAATTTTGTTTTTAACGTTTGTTAGGAAATAATTTCAAAAATAAAGTTAAAAGAATAAGAACTGAAGAGTGGAAATATCAATACAAAATCTTGTATATCCTTTACTCAGAATCATGAATTGCTAAGACTTTTCCCCATTTATCAATCATTTGCTCTCTCTCTCTCTCTCTCTCCTGATCTCAACTCTTATTACAAGAATTAGTAACAAATCAGGGGTTGTATTTCATTATGCCTTTTAGTCTCAATCTGGGTCAATTACTAAGCCCTTCCTTGTTACTTACTTTTCATTTTTTTTTTGCATTAAAATATTTATTGTGGTAAGACACACATAACATGGAATTTACCACCTTAACTGCCTGAGGCAAAGACCAACAGTAGTTAGCATAATTATGTGAGAAGTCCCCTGGAAGGCTAATGGATTTTGATATTCAGCAAGGCTGAAAATCAGCATAATGTTGCCTTGCTATTGGCTGAATAGCTGAAGGCAATCCCCTAACCTGATAATCCTTTTATTGTTTACCAATCTTTACCATTGATATGCCTGTTTGCATTCCTAAAGGGCAAATGTGTATTCAGGTAAATAAAAGCTGATGGGTTTGGGGTTTCAGAGAGCCTCTCTGCTAGAGAGAAAGGTCTCTGCCTGGCTCCCCATGCCTTCTAAATTTATATTTCTTGTCTAGTGTATTCATTTGTGCATCAGCCCCTTCTCTAGACCTTGAACCCTAGCCACAAATGGATGAGGTGTTCACACTTAACTACTTTTAAGGTTATATAGTTCAGTGATATTAAATACATTTATATTATTGTGCAACCATTATTATCATTCACTTCCATAACTCTTTACCATTTAAAATTAAAACTTTATGCCCATTAAACAATAACTTGCTATTCTGCTTTCTCCCCCTCCCCCCCCACCTAAAACCACCATTCAACTTTCTGTCTCTATGATTTTGACACTCTCTAGGAACTTCATGTAAGTGGAATCCTGCAGTTGTTATTTTTGGTTCTGTTTTGTGTGTGTGTGTGTGTGTGTGTGTGTGTGTGTGTGTGTGTGATTGGCTTGTTTCACTTAACATGATGCCCTCAAAGGCTATTCATGTTGTAGCATATGTCAGAATTTCTTGCCATTTTAGACTGAATAACATTTTATTATATGAATATATTACATATTGCTTTTCTATTCACCTATCTATGGACATGTTTTTGCTATCTATATATATAAAGGCCTAAGAAACCGTTATGACCGTACGACCGGATTATTGGATCACCAGTTGGTAGCTATGATGCACACTGACCAACAGGGGGCAGATGCTCAATACAGGAGCTGCCCCCTGGTGGTCAGTGCACTCCCACAGCCAACCTCCTGCAGTCCCTCTCTCCAGCTGGTCAGCCTGATTGTCCCCAATTGCCAGCCAGGTTGAGGTACCCCACCCATGCATGAATTCATGCACCGGGCCTCTAGCTGTAAATAATGCTGCTAGGAATATAAGTATATCTCTTTGAGACCCTCATTTCAATTTTTTTTTTTATCTATACCTGGAAATGGAATTGTTGGATCATAGGGTAATTCTATTTTTAATTATTTGGGGGGAACCTCCATACTGTTTTCCACTGTACCTGTACCATCTCACATTCCTACAGTCAACAGGGTTTATTTTCTCCATATTTTCACCAACACTTAAGAAAATAGTATCCATCCTATTAGGTAGAAGGTGGTAGTTAATTACAATTTATCTTTCTAACTTTTATGAGATTGAAATTTTTGAAATAATTCAGTCTTCCTTTCTCTCCACACCACTGTTTTAAAGAAAATGTTCTCATTCTGAGTTTGTCTAACATTTCTTTAAGAATAAGTTTAAGTTACATATTCCTGGCTCACCCTTTATATACAGTATCCTTGGAGTTTGATTCTTTATATAGTAAGATAAAGTTAAAAGATTTTAAGCTTGAAAACCTCTTCATCAGATCTGCATTTTCGAAAGATGACTTCAGTGGTGAAATAGAAGATAGATAAGAATCATTGAGGGCTACTATAATGATCCAGACAAAGAAAATTAAGGTAGACCTAAAATAATAATGGGAACATGGTGCCAACATTGGTTAGCACAAGTCAAGCTTACAGGTACTGCTTCTGTGTGCTGAACTGGAGCTAAGTAAAATATCTCCAAATCATGAAATGGTTTCTTTTTCTAGCTACTCTTTTAAAGAGATAGCACTTCCCTTTTATGCTATCTAGTCTCCAAACCTTTATCAGAACCCCCAGAGATATGATGTCAGTCATCTCCTTGTGACTTTAGTGCCACTAGATCCTTTGCTCTTTGCTTCTCCCTCCCTCAATTTAGATACTTGAGTGTCTTACATTCTGAGTTCTGGTTCAGGTATCATCAGGTAAGTCATTTGTGCTATTCTATAGGAATTTTTTAGTTTTAACCCTTTGCACTCGCTTGCTTTTTTCGATTTCTGCTACCGATGCTAACCGTGTCAAGTCACACTCGACATCCTAGTGCAAAAGGTTAAGCCTTTACTTCTAGGTATGGATAGGGAAGATTTTTTTTGTCCTCCATTAAAAAGAAATTGGATACATCTATAGGAAGTAGGAAACTTTTTTTTGAAGAAATCATTTTATCCTCTCTAATAATAGACAAATATGCAAATTGACCATACCTCTGACACACCCACAAGCCACACCCACCATCCAATCAGAGCCAGTATGCAAATTAACCCAAACCAAGATGGCTACAGCCACAGAGAGCAAGGTTTCCTAGGTAACAGAGGAAGCCAAGCTTTCCGCCTGCCCTAGCCAGGCCTAAGCCTCCACTCAAGCTACAAAGTTTCAATTATAGAAGGTAAACAAATTCAAACAAATGGCAGCAGAATGGAGCTTGAGAGAGCAGGCCAGGGTTGCCACAGGCAACAGGGGAAGCAAAACTTTTCGCACACCCTGGCCGGGTCCACCCGCTTAAGGCAACAAAGTTTCAATTATAACCCCAACACAAATGGCTTGGGGCCTCGGAGGGAGCCCCAGGCTTGGCTCCGCTCCAGGCTACAAAGTTTCAATTGTAGAAGGAAAATAAATTCCAGATACCAGGGCCTCCGCTTGGGTCTCCAAGGGGCGTGGCCGGCCTGCAAACCACCACAGGCCCCTCTCTCAGGCCGCCCCACGCCCCCAGGGTACCTCACCCTGATCAGGGACACCCTTCAGGGCAAACCAGCTGGCCCCCACCCCTGTACCAGGCCTCTATCCTATCTAATAAAAAAGTAATATGCAGATTGATCATCATCGCAACACACAATATAGCTGCCCCCATGTGGTCAAAGATCCTGCCTCCATGTGGACACAAGATGGCCACCATAAGATGGCCAGCAGGAGAGGGCAGTTGGGAGGCACCTGGCCTGCAAGGGAGGGCAGTTGAGAGGGTCCAAGCCTGCAAGGGAGGGCAGTTGAGAGGGTCCAAGCCTGCAAGGGAGGGCAGTTGTAGGTGATCAACCCTGCAGGAGAGGGCAGTTAGGGGTGACCAGTCCGGCAGAGGAGGGAAGTTGGGGGCAAACAGGCTGGAAGCAGAGTGGTTTAGGGGGTGATCAGGCTGGCAGGCAGAAGCGGTTAGGGGCAATCAGGAAGGCAGGCAGGCAAGCAGTTGGGAGCCAGCAGTCCTGGATTGTGAGAGGGATGTCCGACCGCCCGTTTAGGCCCGATCCCACTGGTGGGATCGGGCCTAAACGGGCGGTCGGACATCCCTCAAGGGGTCCCATATTGGAGAGGGTACAGGCTGGGCTGAGGGACAACCCCCCTCCGTGCACGAATTTCGTGCACCGGGCCTCTAGTGTATGTATAAAACCTATTAAGACTTTGCTACTGTAAATTGGTTGGTCAGAAAAAAAGATAACTCAGATTTGTGGGAAAGCAAAAGACAGGCTTATTTGCCTTCTTTTTAAATTAATCATAGATCTGATCACTTCTTTACTCACCCTGCTTTCTATAACCTGTATTTGCTCTTCAGCCTGAAAACACCTAAGATAAATATTGCTTGATTTTCACCCACTTTAACCAACGTTAGGTTATACTTGTACAACATAGCATCCCATTTTGAGGTTCGGGAACAATGGATTGCAGATTGTCTCTGTGTTTGATATAATAAAGTATTGAACTACAAATTTTTTTCAATAGTATGTATCCTCAGGGTGAATAAAAGCATTGCTCTGTTCACAGTGATGCCCTGTAACTCAGCATCTCTTGGTGGGAGAGGACCCAAAGGAAACATGTTTCCTCCCAAGGCTGGCAAAGAAGAGAGCTTAAACCCAGGACTACACTCTTTAAGCCAGGAATGTAGCCATCTGATCCTCTCAGCAAGTTTTAGCCATGGTTTTTATATTGCCACTGTATTTTATGTCTCCTGAAGGAGCAGAGGGAAAGGGCTGAAGAGGAACAGAAAAGAAAAAAAAAAAAAAAAACACAAAAAAAACCTTTCAGCTCCAGAAGGAATGGAGCTACTTCTTTTTTAAAGAGCCAAAGGATGTACAAAGGATTTAAGTCTGATGAAGAACTCCCCCAAATACCAATGAATATTTCATACGCCAGCACATTGGTTAGAAGCAGGTACTAGATCTAGGAATTTGGTGAGGGTTGCTTGATAGAAAAGCAAGACAACTGAAGGAGAAATCCTAATGTGTGGAGGACAAGGGAATACTGGCTTCCCTTTTCTAATGGGCCAAGCAAGCAAGGTCAGAATAACTGGAAAATGCCTTTGTTCTTGCACACGCAAAAACAAAACAAAAACAAAACAAACAAACAAACAATACACATATTTGCTGCTGGGATGTCAGAAAAGAACTGAGGGAGACAGGGGATAGTAAGTGATGGAGATATTGTTTGTCACATTCAGGACAAAGATAATTTCCTTTTTAATGTAAATTCAGCTAACATATTCTCATTTGAGAAGTAACACAGCAAAAAGCCTGACTGCTGAAATCACTGCCTGTTTACTAAAGGCTCTTTAGTAGGGCAAGGCATTGTGACACAGCAGGTCTGGCTTCTACTGTCTTTGAATCCCAGCTCTGCTTTCAGATACATGAATGGACTGTGTTGAATTTGTTCTTAATCTTTATTACAAATCGCCTCTACTTAAGACAAAGAGAATAGTGCCGGGAAAACCTAACATCCAATTCCTTTTTCTTGGTTTGATTTTTCTTGCTGAAATGTCAGAGAAGAGCAAAGCAATTGCAGGTCACTACTTGCTTTCTCTGTAAACAACAAGTAGGTGGGCAGGGATGCTTAAATTTCAGCAGCGTGTCTGGCTGTCTGTGGTGATTTTGCTGGGTCAGTGCATATCCTTAACATAAATTTAACAAGCAATTGAGTTGTTTATGTTGTTTTTTTTTGAAATGTCTTTCATGCCGCACCAAATGAGGAGAAAAGAGAAGAAGACCACAAAAGCTATTGAATTGCAGCTCACTCAATGAATATAAAAGGAAATTACACAGAGGAGAGGAAGCAGGTGTATTGTGAAGTTTGGCTTCTTTTGTGAGCATGAAGAATTCTGACTCAAAGCCAAATGTTTTTCAGATGAGAGTTCCACAAAAACATAGGCTATATATTTTCTCAAGTCAAGTGTTTTTATTCATAAAAATAATACATGCACATTGTTGAGAAAATGGAACGCAATAATAATATAATGTGAAAAAGACATATATAATCCCTTATCCATTATTGAATGTTACAGCATTTTTCTCAGTATTTTACGTGGATGATACTTGTATGTATTTCATTTATAATTATACTTTTCCCTCCACTCTGCTAAATGAAAGCATTTTGGTGGTCATTGAAAATTGCCTTCCACTCAATTTTAAGATGGAATCCTATTTGTGTACTTCTTGACAGATTCACATATATACACCAAATATAACCTCATCTCTATTTTGTTGGTAAAAGCAAGAGAGTCTATAGAAATAAAAGCAGGATTAGGGGTTCAATGCATTTACTAGTTTGTATTATGTGTTCACTTACCACTGTTTCCAAGGGTAAGTGAAAGTAGTTTGAAATGCTATAAAATCAGGTAACAGCTACCATGTTGTTCAAATGTGTTCCAAGCGTCTATTAAAAGCCTGTGCTTGTGCCTTTCTACTCTATCACATCCCTAAAAGAGGGAAGATGTTAACTGCCAATAACAGGGATTTTGTTAAAAGGAATCTGTTAAGGTCAATCTTATGGTTCTAATTTAATTGTCCCTGGATGGGGCCCAGGGTCAGCCATTTTCAAAACAGCCACCTGGGTGATTCTGATGTGCAACCAGGATTGAAAAACAGCTATTAGAATCAGAGGCGCAGGTGACATGGGTGTGTGTAGGGGTTGGGGGCGGGGGGGGGGGGCGGGATACCAAATCCAAAATCCAAAATCTGAGAACTTTAGAAGGTAAAGGAAGATAGGTGCCCTACTTTAATTGAAAACTAAAGTGCAATGATGCTAATAATTTTACTAAGGTCACCGTGTCAGTGGTAAAGCCTGGATTAGAATCCTATCTCTTGATTCCCATTGCTGCCAGAACTTACAGTCTCTTGTATGTCATGTTCTGTCAGGGGTTATTTTTGTTGTTGTTTTTCCTTTAATGGGAGATGCTACTTTGCAATTTCAGATTGAGGGCTATGAGCTAATTAATTTAAAATACCTTTTTGATTAAAATATTTCCTTCTTAATCTCTTAAATAAAAAGTGAGTTTTATTTTCCCAAATCTATGTTACCTATATATTTTCTAAATGCCAGATTTTATAATTTATAACAAGCATTTTATTTGCAACATGAGTTCCCTTGGCCAGTGCTTTATTTATTGAAAAGAAAATCCATTCTATAAAGAGACAGGGAGCCTGCGGTGCAGGCACAAAAAGTGTTTTTGTTCTGCTTTTCTTTTTATCTTCACTCCCCGTGTTTCTTTCTCCTTCATGCTTCCACAGACTTTGGCACGCCCCTTGAATGCAAAATCAGACAATTCTTTCAGCATTTTGATAACAGTTGTGTAGGGGTGTGAAATTTGTCTTTTAAAAAAAAATATTTTGAAGACAGGTTGATATAATAATAATGTAAGTTTTATAATGGATTGAATTGATGGGAATTATAATTATCTTGTATTTTTCCATCAAAATTTAATGAATGTCTATTTTACGCAAGTTATAAATTACTTCTAGGGAGGTATCGTTGTAAAAATAGTAAATATTAACACTTTGCCCCTTTGCCTAACTTAGGTTTAATTTATGTCATTGACTCTTATTATTTCTAAAATACTTACAAATCAAAATAAATGCTGGCATGCACCACTATCCTCTGACATCACCATGATGCATATGCACACAAAGATGATCCAGTTGGCCCCCTGGTGACTTGGTTCTTCTTACGAGTGACCGCTGTTTGTACTAAGCTAATTTTCTTTGTTGAGCTAGTTCACCCCTGGACACCAGTGCATACTTTCAAGACCACTAACTAGGCTGAAAAGGAAGACCCAGAAAGGAAATACATTGTGAGAAGTAAGAAGTGAAAAGTGAAAAAAAAAAAAAGTTTCAAGGATTTTCATATAGGTAAACACCTCTATTTAAAAATTAGGTGATTCCAAAGGGTTCATTGGAAAGATTTTCACTGAAGAAAGTTAAAATCTGTAGATACATTAACTTTATTAAAGAAAGGGAGTGCAATTATATGCTTTCCTTTTTTAAAATCTTTGTACTTTACACACATGTGAGTAGAGGGATTTGTTACTGTGTATATACTTCTTCCACTTGAAGGCTTGCTGTTAACAATGAATACATTGCTGAAGTTTGTGCTGTTCTCAGCCTTTTTAAAATCTCATTACAGTGTGTGAATTTAGCAATGGACAGAAATGTAGACACTAGGAAGCACAGCTGAGAGGAAATTTACTTACAAATCCTTTCCCTCTCCCACCTCCCTTTCTACCGCATGCAAGTTCTTAGGCATTTCGTGTTATGAAAGACTCGTTTTGATGGGCAGTTTAGAAAAGTGACCCAAAGCTGCGGAAGGGCACCAGGGGGATTGGGACAAGCGGTGTTCTCCAAACAAGGGCCTTCCAGCCTGTCCCTAGATGCCCCACT
Source organism: Eptesicus fuscus (assembly GCF_027574615.1). NCBI lineage: Eukaryota > Metazoa > Chordata > Mammalia > Chiroptera > Vespertilionidae > Eptesicus > Eptesicus fuscus. Next base: position 35,526,338 of record NC_072475.1, read on the forward strand.
AACTAGTTCCTTCATGGGCAGTCGGTCATCTTCCTGATGCTACACTTTCTTCCCAGGTAAAAAGAGGCATTCACATCATTCCTCATTGCCAGTTCTGAAACATAAATTCTAAGTGTAAGGTGGGGAGCTGAAAAATAATTTATAAGTATTGTTACTAAATTTATATTTGTTGAGATTTTACTATTATTCATTTATTAATGTAAGCACATAACCACACATTATCTCATACTTAGTAAATTAGAAAGTGAGAGCAGCTCTGCAAGCAACATAGAATGCGATGGCATGTCATTGCAGAAGAGGGTAATTACGTGGATAAAGACTACAATAATCATTGTTGAACTGGATTCCATACTTTGGACTTTAGTGAGGGCAACTGTAGCAGTGATGGGCAACCTTTTGAGCTTGGTGTGTCAAACTTCGCCAAAACACTGAGCATAACTCGGGTAGTGTGTCACTTTGAGGAGAAAACTAACTCCAAGACTCTAGTCGCAAATGTTTCATCCTCAGGAGCAGCAAATGTTTCATCCTTGGCATGCGGCCGCATGTCATCAGAAATGGCTACGCGTGTCAGTGCTGACACGCGTGTCATAGGTTCGCCATCACTGGAAGAAAATACTGTTACTGCAGTTAGGCCAATGTGGGAAAAGAGCTTTATTTTGTTCAAAACAATCTATGATGACTTGCTGCAAATAGATTTTATCTTCACATCCTGTTGGTAATAATTTGCATTATTGAACTGCAATCATAGAAACATTTTGACAATTTCAAAATCAAGCATGGCCTCTTTCATAGTTGTAACTGCTTTGTTTAGCAAGTATCTTTTCCAGCATACACTCATAAAAACTATAAAAACAATACTTAGTTTCTACTTTATAACCACACTGTGGCCAACACAGAGTTTATAAAAGTAATAAATATATATGGCTATAAGATTCTGTTATATATTTTAGAGTGAGTTTATATACACAAACTATTTTGGAAAAAAAAAATCTTTCAAGTACTATATCCATGATAAAATCATAGAATGTTAGAATTTAGATGCCACTGAAGTAATCTTATCAAACTTCCTCACTCACTGTTTAAAACCCTAAAGATATCTTCTGATTATCTTCCAAGTAAAGTCCAAATCTCTTGATGGTGTGTTAAAATGATAAATCCCCTTTCATTACTTTATTTCCTTGCCATGGTTCAACATTTTAGCTTATTGACACCAAACTCTGAGAGTATCCAGCTCAGCTACAGAGCAAGTTCTTCATCTGTGTGCTTTTGTTGTTGCTGTTAATCCTCACCTGAGGATATTTTTCCCAATGCTTTTCAGACAGTAGAAAGGAGGTAGGAATGGGAGAGAGAGAGAGAGAGAGAGAGAGAGAGAGAGAGAGAGAGAGAGAGAAACATCAATATGAGAGAGACTCATCTACTGGTTGCCTCCAGGACAAGCCCTGACTGGACCTCAATGGGAACACACAACCTAGGAGCGAACCCACATCCGAAATACATCCCCTTGACTAGGAATCGAACCGGTGATCCTTCCGTGTGCAGGCCAATATTCTAACCACTGAGCAAAGCTGGCCTGGGCCATCTGTGTGCTTCTTAGAATGCTTTTTCTTTCACTTGAAATATGCTAACCCCTTTTCTTCCTGACAACATCTTATCTTTCAAGACTACCAGTAAGCTCAGAAAATATTCTTTACAGGATGAAAATTTTCAGGATTCTTCCCTGAATCCCCAATCCATTATTTGAGATTAAAATCCTGTGATTGCCTCTATTTTATCATTTACTTTAAGTAAAGCTTATTTCTTCATAAATGTATAACAAATATGTACATATTTATACAACATATGTACATTTACATGCAAATATACTGTTACTGCATATAATATATGTGTGCATATATCTTTTTAGAATATGCATTTAAGTAAATTTTATGTCTTTATTTCTGTCTCTACACACAAACATGCACATATATTTATACACATTTTCATGTATTTATAGCTTCATGTTTTTCTTCTCTTGTTAATCTGCTCCTCAGTGTCAATGACTATCTATACTAATAAAAGCCTATGTGGTCCTCACGGGTGATGCCGCCACAAGATGGCCACCACAAGATGGCCGGCAGGGGAGGGCAGTTAGTGGGCGATCAGGCCAGCAGGGGAGGGCAGTTAGTGGGCGATCAGGCCAGCAGGAGAGGGCAGTTGTGGGCCATCAGGCTGGCAGGGGAGCAGTTAGGCATCAATCAGGCTGGCAGGCAGAAGCAGTTAGGGGCAATCAGGCAGGCAGGCAGGCAGGCAGATGAGCAGTTAGGAGCCAGCAATCCTGGATTGTGAGAGGGATCGGGCCTAAACCGGCAGTCAGACATCCCCTTAGGGGTCCCAGATTGGAGAGGGTGCAGACTGGGCAGAGGGACACCCCCCCAGTGCACAAATTTCATGCACTGGGCCTCTAGTTTTCAATCAAACATGTACTGTATTTATTAATATATTTGAAATCATACTAAACACTGGAAATAGAGTTTTATAAAACCCATTAATATAAAAATAATAAGTGTTAGCAGTTACTGCTAACACTGCTATGTACCAGCTGCCATTCTGTTTTGCTTAGTGCATTATCTCATTTAATTGTACTGAATAATAACATAACTATTATTTCTTTTTTTTAATATATTTTATTGATTTTTCACAGAGAGGAAGGGAGAGGGATAGAGAGCTAGAAACATCGATGAGAGAGAGACATCGACCAGCTGCCTCCTGCACACCCCCCACCGGGGGACATGCCCGCAACCAATGTACATGCCCTTTGACCGGAATCGAACCCGGGACCTTCCAGTCCGCAGACCGATGCTCTATCCACTGAGCCAAACCAGTCTTGGCATAACTATTATTTCTATATGTATTATTAATATATGTCATTAATGCATAAATATAGTAATGATATACAATAATACTCTTAGTGCATGATATCAAGATTCCAGTAACACACATAAGGAAGATATCAGAGAGCTAAAGTACATATTCAAGGTCACTATAGTAAATAGAGTCAGAATTCAAACTCAGCTTCAAAAATCCTATTTTACTGAGTATACCATGCTGCCTGTATTGAAGATTGGTGATAATTACTGCCGCTCTTCAGATTTGGATAGTCTAGCAAATCAAAATGGAATAAAAATAATTGTAGACTGTGGTGTGGTAACTTTGATTTAGAACTCTTACCCAGAGGCAAATGATAAATAACCTAAAATAAAATTAAATTTGAGCATTCAGCATTCCAAAAATACCATATAAATGTGAAGTTTGCTAAATTAGCAATATATATATTTTTTTTGAGAGAGATTGAGTCATTTCTAAAATGTTCATCATAACTTAAAAAAAACACATCAGTCCCCTCTGTTTTTTTTTCAATTTGCATCTTCTTTCAGCTGATTCATAAATCAATTGATTACCATCTAGTGACCTGAGAGCAGCAGGAAATTGGCTCCAGATTAAAAAGAAAAAGGAGGCAATTTGTTTTAAGTCTGAAAGTTAGTGTTCAATCGACGTTTAATCAGAAGTGACCCATTGTTTGAAAAGTAGAGCATCAATGTCTCTTTAATTTCATTGTCTTTAAATGAGGACTTGGGAAAATGGTGGTAACTGATTATTCTCAAATGAAAATTAAGACACCCTCAGAAATCAACTAAAGGCATCATTTTTATATGTGTAATGCACAAAGGAAATAGTCTATTCTGTATCAGAGACTGGATAATTTTATGAAGTTGAGCTTAGTATCCTCTCTAGAGACTTCCATCAGGAGGCAAATGTAGCCATACATGTTTTATTCACTGGGGCTCTTTCCTTTAACACCTATTTATTCAATTAAATGGAAATTTTGCTTTAGTGAATTGCAGAATTAATTTGGTTTCTTTATTGATTTCCGAATGAATAAATAGAATGAATGATTAAAATGAATACACTTAATCTAAAGGAAAACATTGACCCTAATTTAAAATATTCCAGAAATTATTTTTAGTGCTTGAAATGTACCTGTGTTTCCTGGGATACAAAGAGAAATAAATATTTTCATTTAGCTTTTAGTAAGTAATAACAGGAATAAGAATGCAAAATTTGCTTTGGGATATCTGACTGTGTTTGTGTGAAGTCATTCATATGTTGTTAAATGAAATGTCAATGGGGTGGGCTATAGAAAAGGAAATGGGGAGGAGGGTTGGGAAGGATTTAAATGAACCATTTACAAAACTATGCTCCTCTGATTTCTCCACAATTTAATCTACATTGGGCTTAGCATTTGACCAATAAAAGATTTTAAAATAATAGTAAAAGTAACACAATGAATGGTAAATTTTCAGAAAGGCTGATGTCCCAGGTTTAATTTCCCTATGTGTTTTCGCCCAGATTATGAAGCATGAGGTCAGGGCTATTAAGGTAATCTCTTCTTATTTCCAGCAGAAGGACTTTGAAGGACTACATCTCTCTCAGGATTTGAATAATGTGTTTGTTTCTTCTTAACCTGATGTTTAGATTCTTTTGCCCTTAACTTCAAGACCTCCGAATCCCTCATTTCTTTCACAGTTGATTAAATACGGCCCTGAGAAAAGCACTGGCTGACTGTGCCACAGAAAGCTTTTATGAGGCTAACAGGCTCTGACCTCAAGGAAATGCTGTTGCTAAATTGACTGGATGCCTAACAGGAGAGACCATGTTTTACTAAAGACCATATCAAAGTTTGAATTTCCTCATTTTTTGAGAAAACTTCTTTCCTTCCAAGATCTGAGAATACCTTTTTTTCCCCCTACCTGACACACTTATTTGTGTAAATCCTGCATTTTCAGTGTTATATAGTAGAATGTCAACTGTGTTAGAATTCCATCGGGTGCTGCTGCTCCCTCCCTACCATGTGTAGCCACTATGCACCACTAGAGCTGAACTGTTTACAACTGAAATGTGTTAGTCCAGTTAGTAAATAGCTGCTGCTTGAACCCATGTGTGCCTTCCCTCATCCATTGTGCCTCCTCCCTGAACCACTTACAGGACTCCAGCTAACTGACTGTAACATCATCATAATAAAAGGCTAATATGTAAATGGTCGTCATGCCATCATGCCATCACATCATCACAGCAGGGACCTGAGGCTGCTTGGCCCCGGGCCGGGGCGGGAGACCTGAGGCTGAACCCCCCTGCCGTGGTACTGGGCTGGAGGACCTGAGGTGGCACCCCCTGCCCCGGTGCCAGGATGTGAGGCTGTGTCCCCACCCAACGGGGCTTGATGGGGGTGGGGCCGACCAGGTCTTGGTGTTGCCCAATGGGGGTGGGGCCAGCCGGACACTTCTATTATAGAGAAAGGGGAAATAGCAATATTAAAATATTTCCTCTAATTAATTCCCTTATAATGTGCATGAATTTTGTGCACCAGGCCACTAGTAATTTATAATAACTTATGTAGCATCTGATATTTAAGAGAAATCTATCTCTCAGAAGAAAGGAGACAAGCCCAGCCAGAGTGGCTCATCTCTTTATCTCTCTCTCTCTCTCTCTCTCTCTCTCTCTCTCTCTCTCTCTCTCCTCTATCTCCTCTCTCCTCTCTCCTCTCTCCCTTCTCTCTTCCTCTCTCTAAGCATGCTCATGGGTGAAGATCATGGTTATTTAAACTTCATATGAAACTGGTGATAACCTTTCTATTGCCTAACTCAACTAATACAAGGATCCAAATATTTGGGGGAATTTTAGTTTCATATATTCTGTTTTAAAAACTAAAATATGATAGAATAGCATGTAGATTTAAACTATTAAAGAAGGGATGAATTTTCAGGCTAAGAAGTTCAGGCAAGCAAAGATTTTAAAATATAACATTAAACACAGTTGTATATTAGATTCATACCTGAACTGTATATGAGGCAAACATGGATTTCATTATTTTTCTCACCTGAAAAGAATCTCAAAACTGTATAAGTCAATACTATACTACCTTATAATATTTGGCAGTATGTTATAGACAGTGTATTTTATAATAGTGAAGAATACTGATACAGCCAGGGTTCATTTCCGGCTTTACTTCTTGGGCAAGAAACTTAAGCTCTCTATGCCTTAGTTTCTTAGTCTATACTATAAAGTAGGATAATAATAGTATCCACTGCATATGGTTCTTATAAATATTATTTGAGCTAAGGTTTTCAGTGTGCTTTTATTAACATTTGATGTTATTTTTCATAATACATAAATTATGTTTTCCAATGTATATTACAGAACACAAGGATTGACTTTATCTCCTATACTAGGGTATAACTATAGATATTTTCTTTACTTTGGGGAAAATCTATACATAAATATATGTTCCTTGCTCGTGAGTAATTCTTAAGAGGAGTATAATATCCCTGCATCCCTCCCTCCCTCCCTAATAATTTACCTACACAGAGTAGGCATGAGAGAATCTCTAGATAATTAATACTTATTTTAAATTGTACTTGGGTTAGCAATATTTGGAACTCTGGCTTAAATTACAAGACATCTTTTATGATCAGATTATATTTAAGTGTTGGGAGTGTTATGTTCTTCTACTAAGGAATATTTAGTGAATAGATTGAAAATTCTGCTTCACCTCCTACCAACCAGACATTATCTTGACATTTTGCTGTGTAGGTATTACTTCAGTAGAAAAGTGTTTCAGGTAAGTAGTTTAATTATTTTTTATTGTTTTGAAGTCGTGAAAGTGCCTACTAACCTTCTTAGGATGTAGTGTTGAAGTGCAGTCATGCGCAGCTTAAGGATGGGGTCATGTTCTGAGAAATGCATCTTTAGGCATATTCATTCACCCTATGAACCTCATACAGTGCCTTTGCACGCTCTTAGGTGGTCTAGCCTACTACACACCTAGGCTGTATGGTATAGCCTATTGCTCCTAGGCTGCAAGCCTATACAGCATGTTACTTTACAAAACAACGGGAGGTTAAACCAAGCACAAGAGGAAATGATACAATCAAGAGATGAGGTAAACAGGAGATGTATAAGGCTGCTTGCTACCAGCTTAACGTTATAAATTTTGCTTTACAGCAAACCTTTAAAAAAAAAAATATATATATATATATATATATATATATATATATATATATTATTCATTTCAGAGAGAAAGGGAGGGATGGAAACATCAATGATGAGAGGGAATCATTGATCAGCTGACTCCTGCATGCCCCCTACTGGGGATGGAGCCAGCAACCCAGCATGTGCCCTTGAGCGAAATCAAACCAGGGACCCTTCAGTCTAAAGGCCAATGCTCTATCCACTGAGCCAAAATGGCTAGAGTCAAACCTTTTGTTTTATATGTAGAAAGAGCACACTCTAAAATAATGATAAAAATTATAGCATAGTAGATACATAAACTAGCAACATAGTTGTTTATTATCATTATCAAATATTACATACTATACATAATCATATGTGCTAGACTGGCAGTGCAGTAGGTTTATTTGTACCAGCATCACCACAAACATGTGAGCAATGTATTGAGCTATGACATTAAGAGCTATTTGGTCACAAGAAGATAGGAATTTTTCAGCTCCATTAAGAGCTATGGGACCATCATCACATATGCAGTCTATCCTTCACCAAAACATATTTATGTGGCACATGATTATAGTCAAATTATATGGTTGGATACAGTGTTGTGTGAATGTACTTGTAAGATTCAGCTGACCAAATTTTTTTTTTTCTGACACAAAGTATGCAACCATGGAAAACTTGAATAAATGCACTGAAAATCAATATTTTTATTTCTAAAACTGGTGATATATAATGAAAGAGCCTAAATAATTTAGTGAGTATTTCTCATATGTTAAAGTTATTTGAAGACAAATGAAATAAATCATAAAATAAAACTGCTAAGACTGACATAGAGAGTCATGTTTAATAAATTTACCACTTAAGATAAAACAAATAAAAAATAAAACCTGCTGTGTGCTTTCAACTGATTTTAGAAAAGAAAACATGTTTTAACATTAAAAGACAGGGAAATAACACAATTTTAGAATGCAGTTAATTTTACGTTAAAAAAATAACTTTCTGCAACATTATTTGTCTCATTTTGTAATGGGCTAGACTACAACACCACTGTGGACTGACTTTTAGTGAACAAGGGCTTAAATGAGAGTGAGCCACATGCTTTGATTAAAACCCTGCCAGTGAGTAAATGTGTTTCCTTAAACAAAGTTCTTCATCCTTCTGAGGCTGTTTCCATCTGCAAATTTGGGGCAATAACACCTTTCTGACAGACTTTCTATATATAAGAATAGTTTTATACATTATTCTAAGAATTTTACATATATGAATTCTTTAAATTCTTAGATGATTTTATGAGAGGTAAAATTATTGTACTCATTTTACAGATGAGAAACCTGAGGTTCAGAAATTTAGGTAACGTGCCAGATATCAAGTATTCAATAGATATTGTTAAACACTCAATAATATTATGTATTTATTTATATGTAATTGAAGGCTTATTGACCATTTGTCATAAACAAATATCTTATAGTCTATATTTATTGCATAAATAGTATATATTTCTATATAATATAGATGTATTTATGTATTTTAGTATAAGAAATATTACATATTCAAAATATATAAACATTCAATATATTAGCATTTTATAATTAATTGAATTTATTTAATAATTTTACATTTATCATATTTACTTATGCTAATTAATCAAACATTGTTATTATTATTACTACTGTTATTAAAGCTCCTAATACTGACATGTTTTTATTATCTATATTCATTTACATTACCCTAAATGCAAACGAGGTTTCTTGAGCAGAGATCAAAGTTATTATTTACAGCGACAAATTCATTGGTTTCCTATATTCTAATAAGACACAGATAGACAGGCTTCTAACAAAGTACAGGAACCCTGAAAATATGAATCTGGGATTGTATATACACAGTGCTCTCCTCTTCTCCTAAGAAAGGAAGAGAAACTTAATTTCCCTAAGGTAAACAAATTATTCTTGGAAAAAGAAGGGGAGATCTGGGATTCTTATCCTCTGGAATATAGTTTTATCCTATATGATAAAAACCTAATATGCTAAGTAACCGGTCATCCAGTTGGCCGTTCAACCAATCAAAACTTAATATGCTAATGATATGCTAAGGCCACTCAACCGCTCACTGACATGCACTGACCATCAGGGGACAGAAGCTCCGATCAGTAGGTTAGCTTGCTTCTGGGGTCCAGCCAATCGGGACTGAGTGAGAAGGGCCAGACATGCCCTGGAGCCTTCCCGCAGTCCTTCCCCAGCTGACCAACCTCCTGGGTCCCTCCCCGGCCCCAACTGTGCACTGGTGGGGTCCCTCAGCCTGGCCTGCACCCTCTCACAATCCTGGACCCCTTGGGGGATGTCGAGAGCTGGCTACAGCCCGACAGCAGAATGACCAGTCAGTATGACACACACTGACCACCACGGGGCAGACACTCAACGCAGGAGCTGCCCCCTGGTGGTCAGTGCGCTCCCACAGGGGGAGTGCCACTCAGCCAGAAGCCAGGCTCATGGCTGGTGAGCACAGTGGCGGTGGCAGGAGCCTCTCCTGCCTCTGTGGCAGTGCTAAGGATGTCTGACTGATGGCTTAGGCCCGCTCCCCAAGGGTTCCCAGACTGCAAGAGAGTGCAGGCGGGACTGGGGGACCACTCCCCCTGCTGAGTGCACGAATTTCATGCACCGGGCCTCTAGTATGTTGTATAATGTTCTGAATGTAATGTAATGGTATGTTTCTAGTGTTCTGGGTTTTGTGTCCTTTTTAAGTAAAAATACCTTTAGAGAGGTAAATCTCTCCAGGTTTCTATGACTATTCAGTCATCATTTAATTTCCAAGGTGATATTTTATGCAAGTTCCACTAAAATTTGCTCAGAAATGCCTAACCATGCTTAAGTACATAAATATTCCTTCCTGACAGCACAGCACATGGCAGTCATTCTGTAAATGACAGCTACAGAAGTCATTATTATTGAACTCCTAGTTCTTTAGGTAAACTTTGTTTTAGTTTTTAATATCTCTCCCACAGCCCAAAACTTTCAGGTTTTATTTTAATTTGTAGTCTCAGGAGAATTAAAGGATGGGATGATTATATATAATGCATACAATTTATAAGTACTTGATATTTTCTGATATTATTTAGTAATTAACACTAGTTGAATTGATAAATGTTATTATTGGAGATTACTTATATCCTTTATCTCCCTTTCCTGTGCTTACCAAGAACAACTTCATTGAGTTAATTAATAAATATCATCTTACCTAAAAATAAACAAACATGTAAATTGGCTACACCACCAGCCAATCAGGAGTGATATGCAAATTAACCCAACAAAGATGGCAGTTAATGTGAATACACAGGCACTGAGTGATGGGGGTCGGATGCTTGAGTCATTCTGCCCCACCCCCAGTCTCTCAAGGGCCTCTGGGCAGCATGGGAAGGCGGGGCCAGAGTGGAAAGAGGCAGCTCTCAGAGCGAAAAGAGGTGGCTCCTGGGCCTGAGTGGAACGGGGCTGGGCCGGAGTGGAAAGGTGGTGCGGGCAGCCAGGGAAAGGAAAGCCCACTTTAGCATGAATCTTCGTGCATTAGGCTTCTAGTTTATATATAATGCACACATAGCTGAGCCTTGGAAAGTGTAGATACCAGAAAGGGAAGTTAAATAATTTATCTATGGCTCCATTTATTCAACAATTATCACAAAACAGCTCATCAGTCAGTGACTTATGTGTAGAACGTTATCATGGTTTCTCTAAACCTTAAAACAATCTTGATTGTATCCAGCTTAGTTTCACAAGCTTGAACACTTCTTAGTTTTGTCCTGCTATTTTTGCAGTGTCCTCTATGGTATCTGGGTCTGGCTGCCAATCTGGGCATTTGAGATGCAGGGTAATGGAGTGTAAGGAACAGCAGGTTGGAGATGAAGATCTGAATTCTAACCCCGGCTATACTACTTACTAGCAGAATCTAGTCAGATAATGTCTCTGAATCTTAGTCTATTCATCCATAAAATGAGGATAATAATACCACTTTACTGATCTTAAACAGCCATGGATATCTTAAAATAGTGTATGTAAAGCAACACAGAAAATTTAAAAACATTGAATAAATTTGCAACAGAACTTACCAAACCTTACATTGAAAGAAGGGCAAGAGGAATCTCTTTAAGACAAATGAGAATGTCCCTTATCTACAAAGGTTAGTTTTTCCTTTAAGATATAATTTTATGTACAATAAAATGCATAAATGTTAAGGTAGATAGGTTTTGAAAATGTATACCTGTGTAAGCACCTTCCAAAACCAGAAAATACTTTTAATTCATAGCTAATCCACAATTACTTAATGAAGAACAGCTTTTATTTGTTTCAACTAAAGATTACTTTACAAATGTAAAATCCCTCTGTTTTATAGTTATTCTTGAAAATAAGAGAAATAAGAATAAACTCTGAATTATAATTGAAATCTTGATGTCTGTGGATAGAAACAACCTTCTCAGGCTTTAGTATAGAAAGCCCATTGAAGACATGCTGATTGTGCTGTGTTGAGGGCTGGTCCCTCAAAGGATATGCCCCATGAAACATAAATGTAACCTTTTATGGAAAAAAGGATCTTTTCAGGTGTAATTAAATTATGGGACTTAAATAGATCATTCTGGGTTACCTGGGTGGTCCCTAAATCCAGTAAATATATCACTACAGAAGAAGAGGAAACACAGAGGACAAGAGTACCAGTTACCTCTTTATAACTGATTTGTGGACTTAATAACAATACTTTATAGAGTAATTGCTATGAGATCGAAGAAGTTATGAGGCCGATAAATGGGACTTTGGATCCAGTAATTTATTAAGTCAACCTATTAATACAACCAACCTTTGTGTGGTTCCTCCACATGAGCCTGTTCTTTATGCTACTAGTGTTATTCTTCTATTCATAATGGTGGCAAAGATGTAGGTATATAGACAAACACTTCTCATTCATTTTACTGGATGGAAGAATTAATCTTTAGTAAGAAAGCTTAATAGTCTATCATCTTTTATTGTTTGTTTCTTTGTTGCTATACATTAGCTTCTCTTGCCTCCTGATCTGCCTGGAAAGTGTGTTGAAAACAAAAAATCAGAGGGGAAGAGGATTAGGGGACTGGGTGAAAAAGGTGAAGATATTAAGCAAAAACAAACACAAGCAAACAAACAAAAAAGCACTATAAAACTTTTATTATGCGAACTATCCCTAAGTGCTAGGAAAATAAGTAAAAAGCTGCCTCTATAATCCCAGTGTGACTGTAGGATTTATATTTGTAAAATGATTTGTAAAATGATTCACATTTTAAGACTTGTATTAAGCTTAAATAGCCCCTAGTTCAGCTTCCTTACTTTAGGTATAACAAACCTTGGCCCAGTGAACTCACCCCAAGAAAGAGCCCAAGATAAGGAGCCCACTGGGCTCCAGAGGACATGGGAATGATGCTCTGAACCAACCATAACAAAAGCTCTCTGAAGCAACCACTGCTGGACAGGCTGAGTTATAATTTGGCGTTGGTAGGTGAGGCACCCCTCAAATCCCAAAACACAGGATGAAAACCAGAGGCATCAGCTGGTGAGGAACTCCTGCAAATGAGCATCATAAGAGGGATTTTTGTATTGAGGTAGAAATAAGCCTATATTCTTAAATGCGTTTTTTCAATCTGTATGATTTATGTTTTGTGTTGGGAATATGAATACGTTACCAAAAGCTGCTGCTGAGCACGTTAATGTAAAACTAACTAAATAAAACCATGAGTTCTGAAGGAGAGAGATAAACACACACACACATAAATGCAAACTAGTTAACAAGTGATGCATGCTGTGCATTAATAGGTAAGACAGACACTCATTCAATGATTACGAGGTGAAAGAAGGAAAGATGTGAAGGAGATTAATTTGAATAAAGTCTAAAGTATGAAGACTGGATCCTATGTGCAATGGAGGTGTTTTGTTGGCATGTAAGTGTATGTCAAGACCAAAATATATCATAATTATTGGAATGATTCACATTTTAAGTCTTGTATTAGAGTTATCTTCATCTCAAAAATACTTGTCTAAAAAGACAATTTTTAAAGAAATGTATACATATACAGAACTTCTTTTCAGTATTGGCTTTTCAATAACTATTTTGTGATATTGTTAAAATCATTTAATCATTTGACTTGATCATGTTTTATTTTGCATATTTGGGTTGAATTAGATTTCTAATGTATTATTCAGGATAGTAGATCAATATGAGTAGAACTATGAAGGGGCTGTGAATATTTTTAATAAAGCCAATGCTTGTGGACTTTCCTAGAACTTGAAAAAATAATTTAAATGACAAGAATGAGTGAATTTAGAAAATAATGTCATAATACTGTCTCACTTTTGACCCTTGGATTATTTGACTTCATTCAAACACCACATTATCCCAGGTCCTTCTCACTTGGAATAGTGATGAGAATGCTATGTTTCAAATATTATGGCTGTAATTACTTTTTTCCTTAGTCCAGCACATTATGAATGTCAGTGCTATTCAAAGCCTGAAAGAGTTTTAATTTTATATATTAGATTTAAGTATTGATGTGTGTATTCTCTGATTGCATATAGGTGAATATTGCAATGAGGGAAGTGCACATGGGGCTTTTCAGATTCAATTTTATTTAGTCTAAGCAGGGAGTCTTTGATTATATCTTTTAAATTGTACATAGTGTTTATGCTGCTTATGTAGGGTAAACCAAGGCTTGGAGGGAATTGGAACTAGAGGCGGGGGAAATAATCCTTTCTTTCTTAAATTTAAAAGCTGTGAGAAACTTGGGCAGTAAGGAGGAGGGATGGCATAAGAATACAAGTATAGTCTATGGAGTCAAATAAACCTAGGTTTTAATCCAGGTTCTACCACTTATTCATGGCATGTTCTTGAGCTAGTGTCTGGAACTCATTGTTTCTCCATTCTCCTATTTGTAGAGAAGGTAAAAATAGTTCCTACCATAAAGGTATGAGGATTCAGTTAGGTGATACATGCAGAACACATAGCCAAGTGCTGGTATATGGAAAGCACTGTTCTATTTATTCCAGGTTATCCACATACATTGAGTGCCAACTATAAAGAGAAGGTATGTGTAGAATGTTTTTGATACTTCAATGCCCACTAAGCCTACATGAACTAAATATTATAAATAATTATTTCTGAAAAAAAAAGGTAAAGGGTATATTTTGATAGGGTAATGGGTTGAAGTTTAGTCAACTCGATGTAGTCTAGAACTGAATTAAATATGACCTTTGAGGTGTTTTTATTCTTTTCTTCACCTCTATATATGTACTAGTACTTTCTTCAGTCATATCCTACCCTCGTTTCAGCACCCTTTTTTTTAATAACTTACTTACTTATAATTCTGTTTCTTTGGTAAGTTAACTGAGCTATGGTCCATTTATTTTCCCCAAATTTTATTGTGTGCTGTTTTAATTATTTATCTTCTGGATGCTTTCTCTCACTTTAAAACTATATCTGCATCAATCCTGTCTAATACAAAACAAATAAACTGTTCCTTGATTCTTTAACTTTTTTAAGCTTGTGTTCACCTTTTCTAACTCCTCAACCTAGTCTTAATTTCTAGAGAGAATAATACAGTTCACAGTTGATGCTTCACTTCTCCTCACATTTACTCCTCAACTGACTGCATTTTGTCTACTGTGCTCATGAATCCATAGACACTCCCTGATGAAAGACACCAGGAATCTCTGAAATGCTATTTCCAATGAATAATTTTTATTTTTTTTCTTTCTTCACTTGCTTTGAAGCATTGATTATTCATTCCCAGATATTCTCTATCTTTTTGACTCCCATGAAATCATACTCACACAGTTATGATTCTATTTCTTTTTCTCAGATGATCTCATCTGTAAGTGCTTCATGGGTTTTGTTTTTATTCTTACCTCCTTGGTTAAGTCTATTCCTAACTATCTTAATTTTTTGTTGCAGTGGTAAATGGGGTTGTTTTTGTTTGTTTTTTTAGTTTCCTTTTCTGAGAATTCATTATTGGAGTAAAAAAATGCCATTGATTTCTGAGTGTTAAATTTGTATCCTGCTACATTGCTGAATTCATTTATTAACTTTAGTAGTTTTTTGGTGGAGTCTTTAAGGTTTTTTATGTAATCTTGTTCCTCTTCGTAGGGGAAATTGTTTTATTTTTTCCCCCATTGAGTATGATGTTTGTGAAGGTTTGTTATATATGGCCTTTATTATGTAGAGGTATGATCCCTCTATTCAACTTTGCTGATTGTTTGTATCAAAAATGGATGTTGGATTTTTGTCAAATGCTTTTTCTGTGTCTATTGATATGATCATGTGATTTTTTTGTCTTTCAACTTGTTTATGTGATGTATCACATTTATTTACTAGAGGCCCGGTGCATGAAATTCGTGCATGGAGGGGGGTGTGTCCCTCAGCCCAGCCTGTACCCTCTCCAATCTGGGACCCCTCAAGGGATGTCCGACTGCCCATTTAGGCCCGATCCCTGGGACATCCCTCTCACAGTCCAGCAGTCGGACATCCCTCTCACAATCCAGGACTGCTGGCTCCCAACTGCTTGCCTGCCTGCCTTCCTGATTGTCCCTAACCGCTTCTGCCTGCCAGCCTGATCACCCCCTAACCACTCTGCTGCCAGCCTGTTTGCCCCCAACTTTTCTCCTCTGCCTGCCTGGTTACCCCTAACTGCCCTCTCCTGCAGTGTTGATCACCTCCAAATGCCCTCCCTTGCAGGCCTGGTCCTTCTCAACTGCCCTCCCTTGCAGGCCAGGTGCCTCCCAACTGCCCTCTCCTGCTGGCCATCTTGTGGTGGCCATCTTGTGTCCACATAGGGGCAGGATCTTTGACCATATGGGGGCAGCTATATTGTGTGTTGCAGTGATGATCAATCTGCATAGTACAATTTTATTAGATAGGATAGAGTCCTGGTACAGGGGTGGGGGCCAGCTGGTTTGCCCTGAAGGGTGTCCCTGATCAGGGTGGGGTTCCCTTGGGGCGTGGGGCAGCCTGAGTGAGGGGCCTGTGGTGGTTTGCAGGCAGGCCACACCCCCTGGCAACGCAAGCGGAGGCCCTGGTATCTGGAATTTATTTTCCTTCTACAATTGAAACTTTGTAGCCTGGAGCAGAGCCAAGCCTGGGGCTCCCTCTGAGGCCCGCAGCCATTTGTGTTGGGCTGCGGGTCCACCCGCTTAAGAAACGTTGTTGCCTTAAGCGGGTGGACCCGGCCAGGGTGTGCAGAAAGCTTTGCTTCCCCTGTTGCCGGCGGCAACCCTGGCCTGCTCTCTCAAGCTACATTCTGCCGCCATTTGTTTGAATTTGTTTACCTTCTATAATTGAAACTTTGTAGCTTGAGTGGAGGCTTAGGCCTGCAATGGCTGGCAGAAAGCTTGGCTTCCTCTGTTACCTAGGAAACCTTGCTCTCTGTTGCTGTAGCCATCTTGGTTTGGGTTAATTTGCATACTCGCTCTGATTGGATGGTGGGTATGGCTTGTGGGCGTGGCTTGTGGGTATGTCGGAGGTATGGTCAATTTGCATATTTGCCTATTATTAGATAGGATGAATATTGTACCAGCCTTGCATCCCTGGAATGAATCCCACTTCATCATGCTTTATGATCTTAACAAAAGCCTGGGTCCAAAAGACTTCACAGGGAGTTTTACCAAACATTCAAAGGAGAATTAACACCTATCCTCTTAAACTATTCAAAAAAATCCAAGAGGAAGGAACACTTCCAAGCTCTTTTTTATGAGGCCAGCATTATCCAAATTCCAAAACTAGATAAAGACACTAAAAAGAGAGAAAATTACAGGCCAATATCCCTAATGAACATAGATGCTAAAATCTTCAACAAAATATTAGCAAATGAGATCCAGCAATATGTTCAAAAGATCATACACCAGTGACCAAATAGGATTTATTCTGGGGATGCAAGGCTAATACAATGTTTATATTCTTCAACCTTAAATATCAGTGCCATTAAGAGATCTTGTCATTCAGATATCTGTACTGCACAAAAAAATTTCTAAGTCTACAAATACCTAAGTTCACTTTGCATTTTAACTACCATGTATATAGTTCTGAGATCATTGTTATATCTCCAGCCCCGAATTTGGTCTTGAACAATATAAGCACTCACCTTCAGGGAAAACTTCATGCAGATGTGCCAAAAACACCTCACCTCAAATGTTTAAAATTTATTTTTTTTCCCCTAAACCTTCATGGGGCTTCTACATTTTTTAAATTAATGAAATTTGTATCCACTCAGTTTATCCAATCTAGAAATCCTTTCAATCTTGACTCCTCTTTAAGACTTCACATCCAATTAATCACCAATGTCTTCTAATGCTATCTCTTAAGCATTTATCAAACTTATCTCCTCCTATCTATTTCTCCTACCACAGTACTGGTTTAATCTCTCACTCTTTTTCACGGTAATATCACAATAGCCTTCTGTCTAAACATTCTGTTTTCCATTACATATCTTTTAAATTTATTTCCACAAATGTGTCAGTGTGTGCTCTACTCAATACATACTTGAAAATATCACTCACTCTATTCAAAACCCTCCAAAGATTTCCTGTCACCTACAGCAATGATTTTCATATTTTGCTTGAATAGTTGTAGATTTTAAAAGAGAAATATCATATAGTGTTCAATATACAAACACATATTTCTAGTAATTTAAAATTTAAAACTATAACTCTTGGTTTACATAGAAAAACAATTCCTGACAAGTGTGATAAAAATCAAACACCATCCAGTAGTTCTTCCCTCTTTACTGAGAACTTTTATATTCTTCGCTTCTTTGCTTGATCCTGACATAAACTCTCTGAAGTGAGAAGGACAAGTATATTTACATTTCAACTTTATGGGTAGTGATACTAATGAGAGATTAATGACTCACTCAAGGTTGTCTGACAATATTAGACTATTTTAATAAGAAAAATACCAAGTCTTAAAAGGCTAATAGTATAGTTAGAAAAAACAGAAATATAACAAAAATGCATTGTTGTAAATGATGACTAAAAGTAAATATAAAGTGATACAGAAACTCTGATAAGGGAACACTAAACTCTAATGGGTTGGTGAGGATCAAGAAAAGCAATTTTAGAAAGTAGCCTGGAAAACAAATCAGGAATAACATTCCAGATAGAAGAAATGGCAAAAATAAAGATGCAGAGTTAGTAAAAGTAAGGGTGGATTCAAGATTTTGTGAAAAGCCTGCTGTAAAAGAAGCAGACACTATGTGGAAATTGTTTACATTACTTTACAGGAAAGAAAGAATTGTATAAAGGTAACAGGTAGGTTGGGACTTGTTTGGCAATGACATACTGAGTTTGGACTTTGGAGTATAGATAATAGGGAACATAGCTTGGACAAAACTAATAAGTAACTGAACTATGGCAATTGATAGAACTTGTATAGGATTGTGTAAATATATATATTTGATGGAAATTGGCTAGTACAGTTTGTTGGCACACATGGTCAGAGAAATTGGAGTCAAGAGTTACATAAATTTCATATTTGGGCAAAATATAGATATTAGATTATCATCCAAGTTAAGAAATGAACTTGTCAATGGAGAACAAATGATTAAGATTTGGAATGTAAGTTGATATGTTTGAAGGATCTGGTAGACAAATAGAAATGATGAACTAAAAACAGAATTAAGCCTAGAATTAAAGATCTGGAAACAATCAAATCTGAAATTTATAATTAAAGCCAAAGAAGTAGATAAAACCACATAGGTAACTTGTGAAAAGAAGACTAAGGGTAAGTCCAGAAACAATAAAAAGCTTTAAAACAGAAAATAAATCCATTTATAGGTGGAAAATAATATACAAATGGAAAATCAGGTGAGTCAAATAATGAACTTGAGCTAAAGAGTTGAAAGAAGGAAGGTATGCTAAATATTGCTAAATATTAAAGAAATGACATAAATTAGGGACTAGGGAAACAAATTTTACACTATAACCTTGGTAGACTTTTCTTATCAGTGTTTCTTCTTCTGTAATATCCTTACTGTTATCAATTGGCGGACATAACAGTATTGTTTTCAATATATTAAATTATTCAAAAATGCTTTGTTTCAATCTATCAATGAATTATTTTAAACAAAAGCACTTGTGATATGGTTAATGTTGCTTAACTTCACTCTCTTCATCTACAGATAAGAGCTGTTATTAAGCAGCTATCACTCATAGTTAATGTAATAGCAGCAAAAACTTTTTAACTTTTAATTCCATTAGATTAAACTCCATGAGATTAAGGACCCTGTTGCATTAATGCAGCACCTAGCATGTGGTAGATGTTAAATTGGGATTTTTAAATGTTTTAAACCAGGGGTCCTCAATCTACGGCCCGCGGGCCACATGCGGCCACATGCGGCCCGCCGAGGACATTTATCCGGCCTGCCGGGTGTTTTTGGCGCCGCTGCCTGTACTGCTTAGCAGCCGACTTAGCAGTGTGCATAGGAATTTGTTCATAGTTTTTTTTTTAAACTATAGTCCGGCCCTCCAATGGTCTGAGGGACAGTGAACTGGCCCCCTGTTTAAAAAGTTTGAGGACCCCTGTTTTAAACAAACAAGGCACTAAAAATGAAAGAATGATATGGCAAGAGATAGCTGAAGAAATAAGAGAAAGATTGGGGATTACACTAGAGAATAAGGCACATATGGATAATTTAATATTAGTTTGCTACTGAATAATTGAAATTTCAATAAAAACCTCACTAATTATAACTTCCAATTTATGTTTTTATGGGATCATTTAATTTGAGGCTGGCTGATATTTTACCTTTGCACTAATTATCAAGTTTTGTTTTGCTAAGTAAACTAATAAAATTATTTCAAGAAGTTTGTTTAAAACTATTTGTGAAGCAAACTTTTTAAGTACTTCAAACTTAATTATTAAATAGAAATGAATGCCACAAATTATTCATGTCATATTTTCACTAAGGTTAAAGATATCACTATTCTGAAAAATAAACGTATCTAAATACAAACTGTACACTATTTCTCATAAGGATAATAAATAAGGTTTTTGAATTTCCTTTATTTCAGCATCCTACCTACCATAATCACCACCCTCACCATCATCATTACAAAATTTATTGTTTTTAGTAACATCATGAGTGCCAGTAACATAATATCCCCCAGGCATTGGGAGTTGACAACATCTCTGTGAAATATATATTATCATTCAAATTTCTTAGATTCAATCACTAATCATTTGAAGATTAAGGTGACAATTATTAAGTGGC
This sequence comes from Eptesicus fuscus, assembly GCF_027574615.1. NCBI lineage: Eukaryota > Metazoa > Chordata > Mammalia > Chiroptera > Vespertilionidae > Eptesicus > Eptesicus fuscus. Next base: position 35,546,640 of record NC_072475.1, read on the forward strand.
AAAACAAAAAATTTAACCTATGTTTATGTTGATTGGCCAAAATACTTCCAAAAACCCAGTTGCTAAACAAAATGAAGTTTATTAGACCTATTGCAGTAAGGAAGAATACCACCTGGATTGAGTGCATTGGTTTACAAGGGTTGCCATAAAAAGTCACCATAGATTGAATGACTCTTGCACAGAAATGTATCATTTTAATATTTCAAAGTGTTATCAGGGTTGGTTCCTTTTGAGGATTAAGACAGGGAATCTGTTCCAAGCTTCTTGCCTAGCTTTTATGGTAAGTCTTAAAAAGTGAAATACTAGTTGGAACTGGATAGATTTTTTGAAAAATTAGTTTTAGATTGCCAGGTAAAATGAGGAAAGAAACATAAAAAATTTTTGATAAATAAGATGTTAGTTATGATAAGTAAGCTGTTTGGTTGATTTATGGTCTTATCATCCCAAAGTGAATACATGCTGGAGCACACAGCTGAATTACTTTTGTTTTATTTCAGTACTAGAAGCCCGATGCATGAAATTCGTGCACGGGGGAGGGTGTGTCCCTCAGCCAAGCCTGCACATTCTCCAATCTGGGACACCTTGAGTACAGCTGACTGCCTGTTTAGGCCCGATACCGGTGGGCAGTCAGACATGCCTCTCACAATCCAGGACAGCTGGCTCCCAACCACTCGCCCGCCTGCCTGCCTGCCTGATTGCCCCTAACCGCTTCTGCCTGCCAGCCTGATCACCCCCTACCCACTCCCCTGCCAGCCTGATTGATGCCTAACTGCTCCCTTGCCAGCTCGATTGCCCCTAACTGCCCTCCCCTGCAGGCCTGTTCCCCCCCAACTGCCCTCCCCTGCAGGCCTGGGTCCCCCCCAACTGCCCTCCCCTGCAGGCCTGGTCCCACCCAACTGTCCTCCCCTGCTGGCCTGGTCTCCCCCAACTTCCCTCCCCTGCAGGCCTGGTCACCCCTAACTGCCCTCCCCTGTTGGCCTGATTGCCCACAACTGCCCTCCCCTTGCAGGCCATCTTGTGGCAGCCATCTTGTGTCCACATGGGGGCAGCCATCTTTGACCACATGGGGTGGCCATCTTGTGTATTGGAGTGACAGTCAATTTGCATATTACTCTTTTATTAGATAGGATTGCTCAAAATAGGGGGTGAAGAGTATGCCTGATCACAGAATTATTAATAATAGGGAATTGCAGTTATGTTCTCAACTGTATGACTTCAGAGCTTATCAACTATATCATCCTAACTTTCTTTTCCTCCTTTTTTATACCCCAAAGCAGTCTGTTCTGCTGTAGGGTTGCTCTAATAAATAGCTCCAAATCAGCTTAATTTGTTACACTGTTGTGGTTATTGTTGGTGTTGACTGTATTGAATGTTTTTTCTCCATGTTAGCACTCAGAAAGATTATCTATCTATCAATTATCTATCTATCTATCTATCTATCTATCTATTTATCTATCAACCTATCATCTATCATCTATCTATTTATCTATCTATTAATCAGATCATATACATACATACATGCATACATATATCCTTTCTCAAGTTTTCTATTTTTTAGATAAATAACCCTAGTTACTTCAGGTTTTCAAGTAAGAGCTATATTTATGTCTTAATCTATTTGACCTGCTATAACAAAATATCACAGACTGAGTGGTTTATAAACAACATAAGTTTATTTCTCACAGTCCCAGAGACTGGAAGTCCAAGATCATGATGCCCGCATGGTCAGATGAGGGCCCTGTTTCAGGTTACAGATTTCTTATTATATCTTTACAAGGAGCAAGGGGCTAGGGAGCGCTGTGGGGCCTCTTTTAGAAGGACACTAATCCCGATAGTGAGGATAAAATACTCATGTCCCAATCACCTCACAAAGGCCCCCATCTCTTAACATCATTACTTTGAAAATTAGGATTTCAGCATATGAATTTCTTTTTTTGGGGGGGGCATAAATATTCATGCCATGTAGATCTTTTTGCATCCTGAAATTTGTCTACATCTGCAAGTATAAAATGACTAGTTACTGTTTCTCTGATTCATTTAAACCATATAACACTAAGGTTCTGATATCACATTACCACTTTACTGATAGCCTATAAAGCCATAAGACTGTTCTACCAAAAATGTATCTTCCTAACTCTTTTGAAGTGAGTTTGCAATGTTTAAAATACCATGTATATTTTTGTGGCCTTTCTTTTTGGTAATAATGTTGATTAAAAACATCCCATTCTACCAGACTTAAAACAAAATTTAATATATTAAATAGAAAAAATGATTTCAGATATGGGTCTTATAGTCAAGGTATTGTGTTCTATATATGTCTGTATTTTAAAAAAACAAAACAGGAAGAATTGCAAAGAATTATCTCTTTTGAGTAAAATTAAGCATTATTTTATAGATACAAATAATGTCAAAGGTCATAGGGTTCTACTCATTTTAATTTTAAAAAATTCTGTGATTGATTAATCAGATAAGTAGAATGAAGTCCAACAATCAACAGAAACCTTAAAGCAATTTAGAGTCCTTTTGAATCTTTAAAGAAAATCCAATAAGCACTTGAAAAACAAAATCAATGAAGAGTTTTAAATGTTTTATTCTGCTTTTCACAGGATCCAAGTTTTCTCTCCGAGGCCCTTTTCCTTAAAGGTGCAACAAAAATTGAAGAAATGGATCCTTTTTTCAAACTTCATGAAACCATTACCAAGGTAGGGGAGGAATGCATTCATGAGCAGGTTGGGAAAGCTTTGTTCTTTTTTTTGGTAAATGGAGGAAGGGAAAATAACCAATCCAGGGAAAGCTATATATTTTTTTATTTGTAGTATGTACTAGAAAGGATTTTAAGTGTCTCCTATTATTTTACTAAGATGATAAGCAAATCGATCAAGATCATATGACCAATAACTGAAGATTTGTTTTTAAAAATCAATCTTTAATATAATAATTAGGTTTTATACTTAATCTGATAGTAGATTTGTGGTATATTCTCAAGTATACCCCTGCATTTTAGATTAAGGAAAATACAAAATTAATCTTTGAATTTCTCTATCTTCAAAGTTTTGTTTCAATATTTAAGGAAATTGGTTGTTTGAGGTAATTTTTAGATGCAGTAAGAATTTTAAAAAAAGCCTCCTTTCTTTAATAATAAAGATAGATTGTGTTTATGATGAATTTAATTACTGTAAGGTTATCATTACCAGTTTTTCCTGCATAATAGTTTATAGGTAGGAGAAAGTATGTAATATGGAGAAAATTAAATTCTACAGTATGGAGCAAATAATTTTTTATTGTGATGAAAAACATATAACATATAATTTTCCATATTTTTCAATTATAGTTCACATTCAATATTATTCTGTATTCATTTCAGAAGCACAACAGAGTGGTTAGACAATCATATGTTTGCAGAGTGGTCCTCCTGCTATTTCAAGTACCTTCCCCCCTGCCCCCCGGCCCATATATAGCTATTACAATATTATTTTTTCCCCCATTGACCTCTCACTTGCCACTCCCATCTTCCAGCACATGCCCTCACCCCCCTAGTGTCTGTGGCCATTAGTAATGCTTATATGCATGCATACAAGTCCTTCGGTTGATCTCTTACCCCCCTTCCTGCATTCCCTTAAATTCTACAGTATGGAGCTGTGCTGTGCCAGCATAGCCAAGTGTTCAGTGAGCCTGAGGGATGGTGGTGAAGGATTAAAGAAAAGATAGACAAAGAGAATATAGCTGGGGTTCGGTGTATCTCCTGTGCCTGGATGAGGCCACAGAGAAGGATCCAGCCAGCAAGCTGAGGCTTTTATTTTATAGTCAGAGAAAAACAAGGTAGTGGTCAACATAGTTACAATGGTTACAATGTTCTTGTGAGTTTCACTTGTTTTGGCAGCACTTGCTGCACCTCCCACAGCCCATTAGCTACCCAGGAAGGATCTAGGGACTGGCCATAAAGTCAAGCTTAATTATATTAAGAGGGCTCTGCCCTCTAAGCTGGGACTTTTTTGTGGCTCTGCCACAGGTCAATCCAAGACTTAACTCTAGAGCCACTACCTACATGGAGAAAATAAATTTAATGCCTGACATCATATAACATCATAATAATTTTTACATCAATTATTTGTTTAATCTTTCATTTACCAGCTGTTTAACCTGTCATAATCTGTCTTTTGAGGATAAAGTTTGTAGAGAATATTGGCATTTAGAACATTTAAAATAATCTATATTTATATATGCTCACTTGAAAGATCAATGACTCATTCTTAAATCTCCTTAGTAAGATTTTTCAAGACTGTCTTTCTTCTTTAGAAAAAATAGATATAATGAACTGAATTCAGAGTGGCAACAGAATGAGTTCAAAATTCAAAATTCAAAGGCTAGCATTCTAGATCTATTCCTAACATTTAAAAGCTGTGCAAATTAATTTTTTTCTCAACTTTTGTAATAAGAGATCTTTGGATCACATTTTACTTAAAATTTTCCTAAATTCAAAATAATTGCATCTTAACTACATTTATTAACACTTTATTTCCCAATCAATTCTAGTTTTTTATTTAGTTTTTAACATCTTCATCCTTTGGTAGTTCATTATTGATTGGATTACAGCAAGAAAAAAGTCTGGAAAGATGATAGATAGATAGAAAGGTAGATAGATAGATGATAGATAGATAGATAATACATATCTACATTTATTTAGATAAGCATATCTCTATATATTTATATATACACATTAAATGGTAATTTTATCTATACTAAAACAATCTATTAAATAGATGTTGGAAAAATTCTATGTCTATGAAAAAATAAAACCTGCTTAGGTGCAGAAGTAAGAGTTCATGGACATATTTTATGACCATTTATAATTTTCCAAAGTTGATTCTGTATCCCCAATCATCAAGTTTTCCTTTGGCAACTCATGTTGCAGACACAGGCTGAGAAAATATTGTCCTTCAGAATTTTAATCCTTTAATAAGTGAGTAAGAATCACCATGGATTTATGTTTTGAAATAGGCTTATTTCCTTCACCAATAGGAAAACATGTGGAACCATAAAAAGGTCTATTTAATAGATACTTCATTTTAAAGTAAAATTTTCTTTGAACATGAACAAAATAAAAGTATAAACATAGATGGGTTGAATAGAGCATGTATTAGGTAATATGGAACATGGATTTCAGTTCTATCTTAACTACCAATTTGCTATATTATTTAGTAGAAATTTATTTTATTTTTTTACATAAAAAAGGAGTATAGTCATAATGGTTTTCCTTACTAGGATTCTGTGAGGTTGGAAATATGATGTATAGATTTTCTCTAGAAATGCAATATGTATTAATTGAGTATAATTATTAAAATATTTAAAAATGCTAGGCCCTGGCCGGTGTGTTTCAGTTGGTTGAGCATGATGCTATGCATCAAAAGGTTGCCAGGTTGATTCTCAATTAGGGCACATGCCCAGTTACAGGTTCAATTCCCCAGTAGGTGGCAGGCAGGAGGCAGCCAATCGATGTTTCTTTCTCACATCTATATTTCTCTCTCCCTCTCCTTTTCTCTATCTTTAAAAAGAAAATCAATAAAAATAGTAAAATCAACCAAAGGACTTGTATGCAGGTATATAAGCCTAACCAATGGACACAGACAACAGGGTGGTAAGGGCATGAGTGGGGGGATAAGGGAAAAGGGGGGTAATGGGGGAATAAGGACACATATGTAACACCTTAATCAATAAAGAAATTAAAAAATATAAATAAAAAATAGTAAAAATGCTAGTTTTATAGAGATCATGTATCAAAGAAATGTGTACTTGAAACCTGTGTAATCTTATTAACCAATGATACCCCAATAAATTTAATTTAAAAAAGGAAAATACTCTAAAACTTACCTCCAGAAAAAAAAAAATGCTAGTTCTAAAGTCTTTAAATTAGGCCCTTACCTACATTTTCAGAATGTTGGTTTTACTTTAAAGAGAAAAAAAAAGAATAGCAGAATAATTTATATAAGAAATCATTAAGCTAATTAAAGGCTGAGAATATACTGATAAATTAATGTGTACAAGTGGAGCATAAAATTTAATTTGTGAAGAGTTAAGGTTTTTAGAATATTTCTTTCAATAAGGATAATAGTGGTTATTATCACAGTATATCACCTGTTAAGTACACTTCTGCACCACCTAGTATTCTGATATTATGCAAATAATATTGAACTTTGAATAACAAGTCCCACCTAGTATAACTTTTGCCACTGTCAACTATTTTAAAATGTTTTGGAACATGAAAAACACTTTGTAAAATGATAAAGCACAAATATTATTGATATTATACCAATATGGTAATATTGTTAATAAATTAGAATTATACCAATATTAAAACATTTCAATAAACAAGAAATATTTTAAATACTTTTATAATTCTTTCAGTAGATATTATAATTGGATACACAACACCAAAAAACTATTACATATTTTATATAATCTAATTAAATAAATACAATAAATACATACATGTAATATAAATATTTATTTATATAATACAATCCATTATCTTTTCCATGTAACTTTACATTCTAGACCTTTTGTTATAGTTCACAAATATGATTAATGCAAAATTAAATTATAATTTCAAAGTATTAGAAAGTTAATAATTTGTCATTAGTACCTTTCTGAATTAAAATATAAAGAGATACATAATACTCATAGATGGAATGTGAGCTGTGAGTTCTTGTCCTTGAAAGTGGTTTTCCAATGTTGTCCTGGAGTTCTTTAAAAAATATTTTTTTACAAAGTGTAAATTTATCTTGGCATTTGTCTTTTTGATATAAAGCATGGAACCTAAGAAAGTAATGAATGAGACTCAATATTGATTTCAAAAGGCAATTTATCATGGCTTCAATGACAGTCAGATGGTACAATATGAAGTTGCCAGAGGGTGCCACATGCAGCATTGATGTTGAAGTGCCTCCTTATCCTCTATAATTACCTTAAGAAATAGCATTTGTTTTTTTAATTATCATAGAAGCCAACCTAATTCCTCTAAAGGTTAAACATGAATAAAATACCAATATAAATCTTAGATGCTTAATCCTTTAATAAGTGAGTAAGAATCACCATGGATTTATGTTTTGAAATAGGCTTATTTCTCCTTCTATACTGAGGAATTTTCTAGTTATGTTTTAAAATCTTCAACATTTAGATCATAAATTGTTATTAGTTATCTAATCATTCTGATAGCCTACCATAAGCCAAGGATAATTCAAAACACTTGAAATACAAAAACAATTAATACACAGGAGTAGGTTCATGCCAGTAAACAGGTGAGCAAATCATTTCACTATAATGTGCTAAAAATGTCATAGTAATGTGGACAAAGTGTGGGAGGAAAGAAGATGGAGCTTTTGCCTATGCCTAGGGGAATTGAAGAATTTATAAGAGAGGTGACATTTGAGAAATATAAGCAATTTCAACTTTATTTTAATGTCAATGAGTTTTCTTGGAGAAATCTTTAAAGAGCTTGTTGGTAGTAGTGTATGAAAAATGATGATGTGTGTCTTGGAAAATAGAAGACAGGTTTCAGAGACGTTTTTAAGATTGAATGACAGAATATGGGATTTACTTGGTACAGGTTATAAAGCAGACTGAAGAATAAAGGATAGTTTCAATAATTCTATCTTTAGCAGAGTTTATATTATTTTAAAATATATTATTACTAGAGGCCTAGTGCATGAAACTCATGCACTGGGTGGGGGGGGTGGTCCCCTCAGCCCAGCCTGTTCCCTCTCATAGTCTGGAACCCCTCAGGGAATGTCCAACTGCCGGCTTAGGCACGATCCCCAAGGGCAGACATCCCTCTCGCTACCCAGTGGTCAAAGATGGCTGCCCCCATGTGGACACAAGATGGCCGCCACAAGATGGTCTGCAGGGGAGGGGAGTTGTGGGCAGTTAGGGGTGACCAGGCCTGCAGTGGAGGACAGTTTGGGGGGACCCAGGCCTGCAGGGGAGGGCAGTTGGGGGGGACCAGGCCTGCAGGGGAGGGCAGTTGTGGGCAATCAAGCCAGCAGGGAGGGCAGTTAGCAGTGACCAGGCTAGCAGAGGAGGGCAGTTGGGGGAGATCAGGTCTGCAGGGGAGGGAAGTTAGGGGTGACCGGGCCAACAGAGGAGGGCAGTTAGGGGTGACCAGCCCGGCAGGGGAGGGCAGTTAGGAGCAATTGGGCAGGCCAGGGAGCAGTTCGGCGTTGACCAGGGGAGTGGTTAGGGGGTGATCAGGCTGGCAGGCAGAAGCAGTTAGGGGCAATCAGGCAGAGGCAGATGAGCGGTTGGAAGCCAGCAGTCCTGGATTGTGAGAGGGATGTCCAACCACCCGTTTAGCCCCGATCTGGCCTAAATGGGTGGTTGGACATCCCTCAAGGGGTCCCAGATTGGAGAGGGTGCAACCTGGGCTGAGAGACACCCCCTCCCCCATGTACGAATTTCGTGCACTGGGCCTCTAGTTACCATATAATAGAACAACTCTGTTTCTGAGTATATACCCAAAAAAAATTGAAAATGGGGTTTCAAAGATATATTGGTATACATATGTTGATAGCAGCATTATTCATAACAGCTAAAATGTGGCAGCAACCCAAATGTTCAAAGATGGGTTAATGGAATAGCCAAATATGGTATATCCAAACAATGAAATATTATTCAGCCTTAAAACGGGAATTCTGACTAATCTACAACATGGATGAAACTTGAAGACACAATGCTAAGTGAAATAAGTCAACTATAAAAAGAAAAATGCTGTAGTACTTAGAGTAATCAAAATCATGCAGACAGAAAATAGAATTGTGGCTGTCAGGGGCTATGGGGTAGGTAAACTGGGGATTTATTGTTCAATGGACATAGGCATTCTGTTTTAAAATGTGAAAAATGTTATGAAGATCAATGATGGTAATGATGGTTAACATTATGAATGTATTTAGTACCATTGAACTGTATACATAAAAATGGTTAAGATGGTAAATTTTACATTATGTACATTTAATGAAAATAAAATATTGGGGGGGGAAAGTATATTAACCCAATCAGCAGCTCTTTTACTATAACTTTTGAACCAATTATTTTGAATTTTAAAATTATTTTTATCTTTATCCTTGATCCTCAGTTTTTTGCTGTTCTATATAAGTGGTTTCACATGGCTTGCTACCCAGTTCTTTGTTCCATTTTTGATAGATATATTGTCCTGTGTTTATTTTATATGTTTTTGAATTTAATATATGTTATTAGCATTTTCTTGCTAAAATTTTGCCATAATAGACATTCAATAAATGAGTACTGATAAACTGTATTTAAAACAAAACAAAACACTAAAGCTATGTTTAGAAGGAAAAGACTTTAAAATTAAAAGTGAATATGAAAGGCTTGGGTGGCAGAGGAAAGAAACTATCAAATAACTAGAGGCCTGGTGCATGGATTCATGCACTGGAGGGGTCCCTTGGCCTGGCCTGCAGGGATCCGGCCGAAACTGATTCTCCATTCCCTGAGGGGTCCCACATTGTGAGAGGGCAGAGGCCAGGCTGAGGGACCCCACCGGTGCACGATCGGGGCCGGGGAGAGGCCACGAGAGGGACCGCGGGAAGGCTCCAGGGTGTATCCAGCCCATCTTGCCCAGTTCTGATCAGCCGGACTACAACAACAAGCTAACCTACTGGTCAGAGCGTCTGTCCCCTGGTGGTCAGTGTGCATCATAGCAACTGGTTGAATGGTCAAACAGACAGACAGACACAGCGTATTAGTCTTTTATTTTATAGGATTGGGTAACTAGTACTTTTCTTCTGGAAGCCCAACTGCTCTATATTATATTTTAAATCTGAGTATGAGTGGTGCATTCAGTAAAACAAAAAGTTCCTTATCCGTGTGGTACCTTGGAAACCAGAAAATTACTTAATTCTGCTTGTGAGCTTGCTCAAGAAATATCAGTTTATTAATTATTTCATTGTTTTCCCCACCTTAAGAAAATGTTTTTTAATGTAATTAGTATAAGATATGCAATATTAATATGTTTATTTTATGTCAGTGCTCTGGGTATTGGTGATTTTAATGGGTATATAGTGGTATCATTGTTGTTTTAGTTTGCAGTTCCCTAATGACATATGATGTGGAGCTACTTTTCAGTCTTGTCATCTGTATATCTTTTTGGCGAGGTGTCTTTTGTCCATTTTTTAAAATTGGGTTGTGTGTTGTCTTACATTGCGTTTCAGAAGTTCTTTGTGTATTTTGAATAACAATTCTTTATCAGATGTATATTTTTCAGATATTTTCTTATTTTATGTCTTGCCTCTTTATTTCTTTAACAATGTCTTTTGTAAAGAAGAATAAATTTAAATTTTAACGAAGGTCAGTTTATTAATTTTTTCTTTCATTGATTGTGTCTTTGGTGTCGTACTAAAACATCACCTAACCCAAGGTCATCTAAATTTTCATACATGTAGTTTTTCTTACAATGCCCATCTGTTCTTGCATGCTTATCTGCTTTATCCATTAGAGCCCATAGCCTATTAATCATAGCTGTTTTAAATTCCCGGTCTGGTAATTCCAACATCCCTGTCATGTCTGGTCTGATGCTTGTGATGCTTGTTCAGTGTATTGAATTTGTGTTTTTTGCCATCTAGGTATGCCTTGTGGTTTTTGTTTTTTTGTTTGTTTGTTTGTTTTTTGTTTTTTTGATAGCCAGATATATTATACTAGAGGCCCAGTGCACGAAATTCATGCATGAGTGTGGTCCCTAGGCCTGGACAGCAATCAGTGCCGATCGGGCCCTTACACTGGCTGGGGCCTTCCTTCGTTCCATGCCACCCCCTGGTGGTCAGCACACATCATAGTGAGCAATGGGTCTCCAGGCACACTCCTGTGGGGACAATTTGCATATCAGGCTCTTATATATATAGATGGGTAAAATAATCTGCTGTAAATTGGTCTTTAGTAATGTTGTGGTAAGGTGTGGGGGTGGGGAAGTATTTTATAGTTCTATGATTAGGTCTCAGCCTTTTGGTGAACCTGTGCCCTATGCTGTGAATTTCACTAATGCTTCTCAGTTCTTGTGTTTTTTGTTTTTATTCTCTCTTGGGTATAGGATAGCTGGAGGGAGCTGGAAGTTGTGCATTTCTCTTTCCTCTCCCATGTTAGAGTTGGGTACTTCCCTTTAATTAGGTCAAGTAGACTCTGATAAAACCCCAGCTGTTTGGGCTCTATTAAATAGTGTCTCCAGGCTTTGTTAAGAACAGAATGCTCTGGCATATTTAAAATGGCTCATTTTCCTCTCCTCTGTGCGGGGAGCACCAGAGGCTTTTTCTCTGATATTCACTGTGAGAACCTGGTGGAGCTCCTGGTGATAAAGCTCACAAAAGTGTGGGGGTCCTCAGATGATTGGGTCCCCTGGAGATTTTAACTCTCAGAGTTGTCCCAGTCAACCTCCAGTAATTCATCAGTTGCAGTTCAGCTTCTCTTACCCTGGCATTGGTTCCTGCAGAGGTTACCCTGGTAAATTGTGATGCACTCTGTCTACCTATCTATCCAATTTTGGGGGTAGTAGTTTGTCCTGTGACCTCACTTCTCTGATGGACCTAAGGAGAATGGTCGATTTTCTTTTAGATTGTGCTTCTTTTTACTCTCTGTGACTTCTAAGCTCCTTTCCTGCTGTACCGGAAAGAGGAAATCTTCAGTAATCATTGGATGACATGATTTCTTGCAAATTGATTTTTCAAACTTTTATGTACTTCAGAAACAATATTAAATATTTTACAACATAAAATTTCAAAAAGCAAAAAAAAACTTACATTAAAATGATTGTTCCAATTACTTGTAGCTCTAACATAGTATCTTTACTATCCATAGAAAACTTTCTTCTGACTGTTTTCTATAAGAAAAAAAAAAAGGCATTAGAGTCTGTCAGTTTTTGAGTCAGCACTAAATGCTAAAGCATGAATTTTCTACAGGGTTAACATTAGTCACTTGTGTTTAATGACTCAAAAAATATTCTTCTTACATCCAATCTCTGAAATGCTTAGAATGCAAAAGATTCATAACAACAGATCATATTGTAATTGATGAATTATTTAATCCAATATTCTATTATTCCTGCACAGTTCTATATATTGCATTTCTGATCTTCACTGAGACACTTGTGCCATTGAAGCAATCTGAGGAACATTTTTCTTTCTAGTAATATTAAAACACTGAGTGGCAGTTAAATTATTATTAACACAACAATGCAATTGAGTCTGTCAGAAACCTACCATTTTTTCCTAACCTTTTGGGAAAAAATGTGACTGTTAGGCATTGTTCATGGTGCCTTGTCCCTGTGAAACTAACTTCTATGGATACACAATTCCCAAGACCGAGTGTACCTGTTCTAGGAAGATATCAGTAAAAGCAAATAAAGAAAGTCTCAGCCCAATATAGGACCTCTGGTTGTGAATTTTATGTTACCGTATTTTCCGGCGTATAAGATGACTTTTTAACCCAGGAAAATCTTCTATACGCCCAGTCGTCTTATACGCTGGAAAATATGGCATATTAATATGTTTCTTAAAATATGTTTTTGTTTATTTCACAGAGAGGAAGGGAGATGGAGAGAGGAATAGAAACATCAATGATGAGAGATGGGGATAGAGTCCCCAGTCTGGGCATGTGCCCTGACTGGGAATCAAATGGTGACTTCCTGTTTCATGGGTCAATGCTCAACCGCTGAGCAACACTGGTCAGGCAGTGTGTTTTTATTTAGTATAGGATTTTTGGAGAACATTATTCTTAAAAGGATATAAATTTCTTTCTTTTCTTATATAATGTCATAATAGAGGTTCTTTACTAACATTATTTTGATATTACATTATCCCATAGAAAAAAATAGTAAGAATAACATGGTATTTATTCCCATTATATATGTGGAGAAAGTGTCACAATGAGATCAAATTGCAGAAAACAGTGTTTGTGTAAACCTAGAAATCAAGATTAGTAATTCTTATATAGTTTGTACTTAGTAATGTAGTTATAACTCCTCTTACTTGTAGCTATAAATGTTAACTCAATTATGGAGTGGTTTAAATAAAGACTAATGGTAGTGTCTTCAAAGATGAAAAAATTTAAATAATTCTGATTTTAACCATTTCAGTTAATATTAATAGCATTTACCTCTCAGTCATTCTTTAGAGATGATTAACCAGGATCACTTTGATTAGTAGAGTCATATTCTGCTACAATATTATTTTAAACACATGACTTGTGAAATATAAATCTGAAATTATTTTAAATATAATTATTAAAATATGTTTGTACTAGTTGTTGTAATATTAAGATTCCTAGAGCATAGTAACTGAAAATGAATCATTGTACTCATTCTACAACTACAGAATAAAGAGGCAACTAAAATATAGAATACCATAATTTTATTTCTCTTAAGATATCATTCTCAGCTATATCTTAGAAATACAGCTCAGAAGCCTTAAATAAATAAAGAACAAAAGAGAAAAGAACAAATGTATTTTATTGAGTTTTCTGAATTTCAAAGGCATGTTGTATTCATGAGCTAATAGAATTTCTTGTGCAGTCTTTACATGCTTAGAAAACTGGCTATAATTTCTATTCTGAGTGAGCAAATCTAAGTTTCTTCCGAGTATCTCTATTTAGCAAAGCAATTGTAATGATATTCTTTAATCTTATGTAAGTGTACATTTGAGGTTATTCTTAAGCTCTGGATTTAAAACTTTTTATTGTTAAAAACACTCCTGAATTTTCTTTTGCTATATCAAATTATTATTACTCAATGCAAAATGTCTCCCTAGAGATCTACACTCTATGTGTTCATGACATGAGTTAAATCAGAAAATATCCCAAACATGTATTTGCAATGCAAAGGTTGTACTTTGTAATAAAGAATGTTGGTTAAAACTACTCAGGGGAGATGATGGGATATTAAAACCAACCTCTAAACTTTAAAAAGAAAATAGTATAGGTGTGTATTTTCTTCATAAATGTGTAATTAAACTCAATATCTTCATTTGCTAAAATTGGAGATAGTGCTGACTATATTTTCTGTTGCCTGGAGAGATTTGGTTTATTGTTTTTCATTATACTGCACAAATATAGTTTCTAAAGGCATGCCTTACACTACCAGTTTTTATTACTCAAAAGTGGATTATTACACAATATAAGATTGTCCAAATTTGACACTCCAGTTTTAGAGAGGTTAATCATCACAGTAGCCAGTTTGCTACAACATGCTAAAACAGTTATTACTGCATATTAAGATAGGAATAAGTAGAAAGGTTGTTATTCTCTGAGCATACAGTTTTCTTTTATATTTGATAAAGGCATTTTAACATGTGTGTGTTACAGAATATTATATATCAGAATAGGAAGCTCTATGATCACCTGAATATAATATGACAATCTTTTACAAACAGTCAACCTGCTTCAGGAGGCATTCACATCTAATTCACAAAGCAGTAGCCTCATCCCATAAAAAACATTTTTGGTGTTAAGTGAAATTTTTGTGCTCTAAATATAAGTCATTTTTCTTATTTCAGGGATCTTTCAATATTTTGAAAGTTAATTTAAATGTTAATCCCTAAATGTTTTTCTCATTTCAAACAAGAGATTCTTTGTCTTTTCAGACCATTCTCAGATAATATTCTCAGGTGCTATAGAAGCTTGGAGTCAAAGAGCAGAATAGTTAATGGACAACAGATTAGCTCCAGGTAGGCAGGTCAAATGTTTTTCCAAAACATGCTCTTCAAACAAAGCCTCTGAATAATAAAAAAAAAAAAGATTTAAAAGCCCCCAGGCAATGACCAGTTATTTAAAAATATCTACTGTAACACAACAAACCAGAAAAATCCAATCAGTCTTTTGGAGACTGTTGTAATGGACTTTGATCATGCTGCTTGAATGCTCTGGGGACCGTATGCACTGCCCTCATGGGTGAATATAAATTAATATAAAAAAAAGATCCCCTTAAACACACACACATACACACACACACAGACACACACACACACGGACACACACATGTCATGTGGCATAAACTAATCCATGATACAAAATTTCATCATTAATCACTCTCAGAATTATTTATTCCTTGGAAAGCCCTAAATAATAGGTAGATATAGATTAGATATAGATATAGATATAGATATAGATATAGATATAGATGTAGATGTAGATGTAGATAGATATAGATACAGATACAGATATAGATATAGATATAGATATATATATAGATATAGATATAGATATAGATATATAGATATAGATGTGTGTGTGTGTGTGTGTGTGTGTGTGTGTGTGTGTGTGTGTATTTTTTTCCAGAAAAACCTGAATGTCAAAACTTTAAAAAAAATATTTGGACCTATATATTTTGCTGCTGTTGGAGTGACATAAAAACTATTCAAAATTGCATATTTTTAAAAACATCTGGTATAGTCAACATTTGAATTATGCAATGTCTCTCTTGAAAAGTTCACAGAAAAAAATGGCATTTTAGGATAGTGTAAATGTATTCCAAAAATGTGAATAGTTTTATGATATTAAATTGAATTTTAGGAACTGATCAAGAATTAGATTTTAATAAATCAAACAAAAATTTGCTTGAAATGTACAAGAAAAGCAATATTTATTTGCACTAAATTAAGGTTTATTTATTAATGTCTACTTAACCTCAATACATTTGAAATTAAAGTGTCCCAAAACCATTTATTGAAGGTTCAAATAGTAACATTTTTGCATCTTGAAATAAAACAGTAATGAACAATCGTAACTATGAAACTGGACAAAATGGGTCTGAGGTCACCTGTCATTTCTTGAGCCAAATTAAGCAGAGATAGGGTTAAGCCATGTATGAGTGTTTATTTAGATAATGCGGGCTGTATAGGGAGAGCACTAGGTCACCCTGAAAATATGATCTCCCACCTCCTACTAGCCTGCAGATTATAGGGAGATAAGGAAGAAAGGGTGCCTGCAGGGGGAAGGCGGGCCAGGAAAATGGTTGCAGGGTCCATGGTCTGTCTGTCTCCTCCAAAATCTTGAAGTCCAGTAACAAGTTAGTTAATTTTCAATGATGTTAAAACCTAGCTCTGGCCAGTTCAATGGGCAGCATTCCTGAGACAAATTCTCAGAAGGGTTCGGGGTCCAGGCACAGCAACCAAATCAAAGTACATAATGCCCTTTGTCTCATCTCAAAATATATTTTCTTTTCTGAGCAATGGACTCATCTGCCCGCAGTCTCTTATCTTTTTACAGCTCTGTTTTTCTTCTTTCAGCACATCCTCCAGTTTCTCAGGGTTTGTAAGAAAAACTCTTACCTATAGTTAGTAAGGTGAATAATCATTAACAAATATGGACCTATTTCTATTGGGTCTCCCCTCCTTTTAATTATGTTACCCAATCCATCAAGAGAGAGAATTGTGCTTGGCCAGTGTGTCTCAGTGGCAGAGCATTGACCTAGGAACCAGGAGTTTGCAGTTCTATTCCCTGTCAGGGTTGTGGGCTCAATCTCCAATGTGGGGTGTGTAAGAGGGAGCTGATCAATGATTCTCTCTCTCTCTTTCTCCTTCTCCCTTCCTCTCTGGAATCAATAAAAATATATGATTTTTTAGAAAGCAAGGAAGGGGATAAACTGTTTTAAAGATATTGCCTTCAAACATGAAATAAGTGCAAATTAGTTGCAATGTTTTTGTTTGCTATTTATTAAAGACCAACATGCAAACTTGTTTAATAAAAAATAAGGAATTCTATGTCACTCATGTAACTGAAAACTCTAGAAGAGGCATTCTTCAGGAGTGGCTCAAGCACAGCCCAGGGCTCCTTACCTGTCATCCCCTCAGTTCTGCCCTCCTCCCAGTTGGACTTGTAACCAGTGGAATGCCTCCACAATGGAAACATGCTGCCAGGGGATCCTGGAAGGACATCTGTGTATAATTCTGTCAAAGCAAAGAGATTTGATGCTGAGATCTTAAAAATCCCCAGCAAAATGAGCACCCCTTCTTATTATTCTGAATTGGTCTCAAGCTTAATTGGTATCATTCTTGTGATTGGATTACACCTGGTTTACCTGAGCTGATCACTGTGGAAAAGGAGTTAAAGTTAGCCTAATTAACTTAGTTCGATCTCTCTTTCCCTTGGAACTGGAGTCAATCCCATTCATAATATGTGGCTGGTGCAAAATAGTATAAATTGTAGAGTAGCAGTGGTGTTTCAGAGACAACCACCACATCTGCTAGCATTTATAACAATGTTTTTGTCCACAAACAAGAACCAGTATTTTGGAAAAGGCAAAACCAGTGCTAAACAATGGAGGAATTTCTGTTCATATGTTGCTATGCACCCTGCTATGTCCAGTCATTATACCCACCTGAAAGGGAACAGGAGATGGGGAAAAAAAGAGTGAAATACAGATGGGAAGTATTTATAACATGAGTTTGACTACTGCATTTACTCCCAATTTCACTTCATCCTATAAGCATTAAATGGATTGAAGATTAGACAACTCACTGTATTCAGGAATCAAATCTTTTTCCTCCCCCTTACGTAGGTATCCAGAGGTAATCACCACATGCACACTGAGAACCAGGCTCATTTTCCATCTGTCACCTTAGACAGCCACAAAGAATTGATTGGATTTGACATGCGATACACCTGTTGCCCAACCTGGGTCTAAAATGCTCATCAGTTATAAGCCTCTACTTTTAAGGAGGTTGTTGACCCTTACAACTTCAAGGAATCACCAATTTAAGAAAGCCCACTGTGAGGAGCTCTGTAAGCTCAACTGAAGTCACTAAAAAAAATCTAATATTTTGGATGATAACTTACATTCAAAATATGAGACACTGGTAAAAATACAAACTATTTTAAAACATACATATGTCCTTCCCACCCTTAAAGGGATGATATTCTTGTCAATGTGAGAAACATCTAAATGCATGCCTCTCTGTGTAGCAGGATATTTAAATGTTTTATTTCATCACTTACCCAAGGACTTGATGCTTAAATGATTTTGTTTACTGAACAAGTGGTAATTATATAATTTAGACTTATCACTATTTCTCTATTTCAAACTTTGATCTATAGTATTTTAACCAATACTGCATGCTTGCCCTTGAAATAAAATAAGCATACAGATATTGAGACATTGTGTACTCTAAATAGCTTTTATTTTGGCTATCAGCATTTATTCATGCCCCAATTTAATTTTTCATCTCTAAGTCTAACAGTTGTTTGTATTGATACATGGCCGTCAGTGATCAGTCTATCAAGTATAACTCTAGAAATCTTGTTTCTGCAATAGTTTATAAGAGCTTCTATAAAGCCTAAAATTTCTTCTTGTCATATGTAGGCCAAAGCAAAAATATCAAAATTCAATTTAGTGATTAAAAATACATTTTCATTTAAATGCTTCAAATAGTAATAATACATCATGGACTCAGGGATTGAAATATTAGACATGGATATTTAGGAACCTATAAACACATTACATTTTTATTTGTTTAAAAGAAATGTGTCACATTGGAATTATATGTGACATTGAGAAAACAGTGGTATGTATCAAACAACTTAAGAACACATGGCAGACATGAAAAAAGTTTGTAAAATACATAAATGAACAAAGCATTTGTACAATTAGTGTATGATTAATTATTACCTTAAATCGTAAGAAATTTTATCTAAATATAGGAAATCTATTTAAAAAATATTAGTTAAAACTCCTAAATGTCAACCAATTTATATTGCATAAGGACATGTATCTGATTCAAGTAATGAATTTCAGGGTAATGGAAAGGAAAGATACAGTCTGTGATTCCTTTGTACATTTTCTTACCATTTACTTCTACAGCAAAGAGCCAGATAAAAGACTCGGGTACTCTTACTGAGATGGTTCATCATCCAGTTCATTCATAGCATTCAGAGTCACCTCGGGACAATCAAACTGTCACTGTCAGGAAATTATCCTGATTTCAGTGAGTTAGTTATGAAATCAACATGTTTTGGATCCAAGTTTGTTTGGCAAATGTAGTCACAATGCCTAGGGACCATGTGTCTGAAGTTTTAAGAGCTGCCACAAGATGGCTATATTCTCTCAACTGGCAATATGTTCAACTCCTCTAGATACTGGTTATTAGAATCCAAGCTTTTTATATAGTTGGTTTTACATATAAATCAAAGTATTTTACTTTCAAAATAAATTATGTGACTATTTTTAAGGAACTTAAGTAGATTAAAGATATATCATTTGGAGAAACTGAACAAGAGTAAGAATATAGGCAGATTTATGGCATTTAATTATTTAGTTAATCGAAACATATACCCGAACTAAAAATATGATAAAATATTCACTGTCAGTCTCCAACATTTAGATAGCTTTGTGACAAATAAATACAAGTTTAAGTATGAAAAGAACACTTATTTCTCATGATTCAAATGTCAGATTACTTGTTACCAATACATATCATTAAAAGTGAAACAAGACAGCCTTGGCCTGTTTGCTCAGTGGTTAGAGCATCAGTCATGATTCAGGTCAAGGGCAGATACCTTGACCCCAATTGGGGTGTGCGGGAGGCAACCAATAGATGTGTCTCTCTCATATTGATGTTTTTCTCTCTCTCTCTTCCCTATCCCTCCCCTCTACTCTCTCTAAAAAATATCAGTGGAAGATATTTATTTATCCTGGCTATGAACTTGTGAGTTATATGTGTTGCAAATACCTTCTTCCAGATTTTGATGTTTTTTATTTTTTTTAAATAAATTTTATTGGTATTTTACAGAGAGGAAGGGAGAGGGATAGAGAGTTGGAAACATCGATGAGAGAGAAGCATTGATCAGCTGCCTCCTACACACCCTCTGCTGGGGATGTGCCTGAAACCAAGGTACATGACCTTGGCCGGAATCAAACCTGGGACCTTTCAGTCCGCAGGCCTACACTCTATCCACTGAGCAAAACCAGCCAGGGCAAATTTTTTTTTTCATTTTTATTGTGTTTTGTTTTTTTATGAACTGTTCTTCATTTCAGTGCAATGAAGGCTAGTAATCCCTTCCTTTATGTTTAGTGATTTTAATGTTTTAAGAAATTATTTCATACCCTGAGAAGATATTATTGTAATACTTTATAAATATTTACATTTTCCCTTAACATTTAAATCTTTAATATACCATGATGATTATGATCATGATTATGATGATGATTTAGTTAGAGCTGCAGTTTCTAGTTTTCTACCTAATTTATTGAGAAATCCAGTCTTCCCCAATGACATACAATAAAACTCTGTCATATATCTTTATATGTATGGGTTTGTTTCTAGGTTTTCAATTTTATTCTTCAGTCTGTTTATATATCAGTATACAAACAGAATACTGTTTTAATATATGTATTTAAAATAAGACCTCCTATTTGGTAGTTCATGGTCCCTACTCAATTCCCCTGTAAGTCAATCTTGACTGTTCTCTTTGCCCTTAGTTCTTTCATATAAATTAAAAAAATTAGCTAGCCAAATTCCACAAAAGCTTTGTTGAGATATTGATTGGAATTAAAAGCAATATATATTTGTCTAATAAATATTTGCTTCATCTAATACTGTTAATTTGTTCTCAGAAGGATATTCTATTATTAGCATCAAGTGTAATGGCAATAGCAAGGTAAATAATTGAATATGCTTGTTTTAAGGTGTTGTTATTGTTTTTTGCTGAAAGTATTTTTAAAATTCATAATTTAAACAACTGATTTTATAGATAATTACTTGCTGTCCACAGAAGTGAAGATCAAGATTACAGCAGTTATGTAGTTGAAATAGGACTCAGACAAAATTCCAACCCCATTCATTTTTATCAAAATATTTACTCAGTATCTATATATATCCAGAAATATAGAAGTGAACAAAATAAGAACCTGTACTTGCCCATTGTTTTACTTTATCATACTGCCTTACATGGCAAACCTCAAAATACCCATTAGGCAAATCTTACTAAGCAACATTCTAGGTGTCGGGCACTGTTTTAGTTGAAAAAATGCAGCAGTAAACAAAAGAATAATGATCCTCATGGAACAGAGAGCCTATGGGAGGTAGATATCATAAAAATATAGTTGTAAATACAAACTAGGCTAATTCTCTTAAAGAAAATGTAGAGTATTATTAGAATGCAACTATAGGTGTGAGGAGTACTGACCTAGTTGGGGGTATATAGGAAATTTTTCCTGGAAAAGTGATGTTTGAGTTTCTTATCTAATGTGTAAGAATTATCTAGTTAAATAGGGAGAAGATTTAACTAAAATCTCTGAGGAAAGTGGGAGCACAACTTGTTCTAGAAAAAGAAAGGAGGTTATGTCATTGAAAATCAGAAAGCAAGACTAATGATGGTATAAATCATACTGAAGGGTAGCGTTAGTTGATTAAATAGGACCTCATGATGCATCATATTGTTTGTAAAAGAAAGGAAGTACCCAAGGCAGTATGAGAAGCATTCCAAAACCAATGAAATGGGAAATTTCAAAATCAATGCTTACACTATTTGCAATAATGATGGGTGATCATATTGATTTTCATTTGGCAGTAAACAGCATCAGACAGTAGAGCTGACTAGTTTTTGCTCTGCTTAAATAGCAGAAATGCTTTTCCCTGTCTCCTTGCAGTTAGGCATAGCTTTGTGACCTGCTTTATCCAACGATATATGAATAAAAAGCAAGATGTGTCACTTCCAGGCACAAAGATCTAGGAGCCACTGCATATTTGCCCATTTCACTCTTTCCCCACTTTGGTGATTGTAAAGGGTGCACTTATATAGAGATGTAATGCTGAGTCAGCATACATTGGGAAAATGAAGGCTTTAAATTGATAAGACATACTTTTTCTCATTTTAAGCCACTGTGATTATTTTTTACTGACACAAATTTTGAAGAAGTTGATGTGATAGCTGCCTTCAATGATAATAATAGATGTCTTCAGTTTTCTCCCTTTTAAGTGTTTTTCATATATTAATCAATTTTATAGAATCAATGTATCTTCATAAATTAAAACAATTTGTATTAGAGGCTCAAATTGTCACAACTTTGACAATACAAACTCTTTCAAGCTTTGTCCTAAGATTTTTTGGACATGACTTCATTGGTCTTTGACAACTTCTTTGCTTTTTGGCACCATTTTCCAGACTTACTTTCCCTCCCCAAAATCTGGAATGAGCCATTTCTCCAAGGATCTGGTTTCTTCTAGTGAAGAATGGTAGAAGAGAGTAATACCTGGCCACTAAGGGGCTCATTGTTGATGGGGTGACATTACTTTTAGAATTTAAATGGGCAGAATGAGAAAATATGCACTTGGAAAATTCATATAACCACCTTGATTTAAACATCACAGTGTTTTACTTTTTTAATAACATTCCTTTTTTATTTTTTTACACTGTTATGGCAATGTTATTATAATCACTTCTAAACTCTCAATCATGAAAGACTAGTTATATTCACAAAGTGGTTTCTTGCACAGTAATCACTTCAGATTCTTTGGGGCAAAAAAGAAAGAAAATCAGGAGTCAATTAATTTTTTACAAGGTTGCATATCATAAACCACACTATTGGATATTCACAAAGCATATTATTAAGTCAGACACATTGAAAATCTGTGACGTAGGATGCCTGTCTAACTTTGTCAAGACCACTATGTACAAAATGACACTAGTTTTTCATGGAACATATTTTGGAAATACTAGTGTAAAGTAAGTTTTAAAGAAAAGGTTCTCCTTTGAAATTTAGTCTAAACACTGAAGTTAAGACCTTCTATCATTATACATAATTTCAGATGACTTATAAACACATAAACAGAAACCACTCCACCTTAATGATTTTCAGGACTTTTTTTTATTCCAGAGGAAAAATGCAATAAAAATTCTATTAGATTGACTGAACTAATATAAAATAAGGCTTTTTGAACTCTGCAGTCAAAGGATACTATAAATAGACATTAATGTTGTTTTCTGTGTCTTTGATCAGATTTTTTTAAGATAGCTGAAAGCATATAATTTGTAATATTTTTCTGTAGAAAAACTCTTACAATGCAATAAACTTCTAAGCCATAGCTATGGATTAATTTTTATATGAAATAATTTTGTTTACTGTATTGGCAATATTGTGTGATTCTATTCTCTTATTAAAGACATATTTTCTTAAAAAAGACATAAATATAGTTGTAAGCATAAAACACACTGTAGACTTAGCATATTTGCTTTAGGTACTTTTCTGGGAGATAGAACAATTAAAGCATGTGGACGGAAGACAGAAGGAGTACAGAAGTTTGTAATACGCCTCATCTTATATTTATTCCACTTCCATTGTTTTCATATAGAGATTGGGACAGTCGCTCCCTTTTCACTATTTCCCTTGGCTTTCTCATCTGGAAAAATGGCTATAAAAGGCAGACACAGCAAAGTGCTTTATTAGATAAATACATTTACATAGACATTTGCAACATGAACATGTCTGATCTGTAAAAGCTATTTTAAAAAACTAGATATTATTTAAAATACACAGCTGAATGAGAGTTTTGAAATATAGTACTCCTGTTGGCAATGATTCCAAAGAAGCATTCTAAAATTTAGATAATTTTCTTGTCTCTATTTCCTTCCATACTTTAATCATCGTTGAATTATAAAGAACACTTTACTTTCGAATGTGTGCTAATGTTATATACATTTTAAACTTCCACAGTTTGCCAGAAAATGATTCCAAACAGTATTATTCATTTCAGCTGACTCTTTCCATTTTACTCTTGGATGTCTAGTCCAACCCATGTGTACTCCAGAGAAATTCCTTATATCTGAACACTTTCTATTGTAAAAACATCATTACTAAGACTTATTGCAGCTTTAAAAAACTACTTTTTTTTTTTTTTTTAAATTTCAACTCCTAAAATAAGACTTTTTACTTTTCCACTGAGAAGAATCAAGTCATTTGCCTAGGGTCACTAGTCTTCTCTCTTTATATCTTCAGTTGTCCCTTTGGAAAACTAGTTATACATATGTAATTCAGGAAAAAAATACACTTAAGTGTTTTGAATGCTAGTGAATACATTTGTCCTGCTGAAGTAAGTTGCTATGGGCTATGGAACTAATTATTTTGGCAGAAGCTTGATTCTTATTGTTTGCCTATAATTAGTTAGTTGGATGCATGTAAGAACAAGATAATTTCTTTAAAAGTATATACAAATGGACCACAACTACAGATAAGACATCAGCAATTTATTAGTATTTCATAGTCTCACTTGCTGTATACTGTTCTATGACCCCTGTACTATCATCTCTTATATCCAAGACTGCTTCTTATTCTTCTTTACAGTTAAGAATTCCTGTGAAAGAAATATGAAAAAGAAAACATATGAAATAGTCTAGTTACTCAGAAAAAGTTCCGGACTCCAAACCTGTGCTGAGAACCTCAGTGAAGAAATATTTTTTTCCTGACACTCTGACACCTGCCAAGCTCTCAGTTGCCCCCTTAGTGGCCCTGAATGCACTGTTGTGTGTGTTAGTCTGCTCTAGTTGCCATAACAAAATACTAGGGATTGGATGGCTTAAAAACCAGAAATTTATTTTCTCGTAGTTTTGGTGACTGGGAAGTTCCAAATCAAAGAGTCAGTGATTGATGTCTGCTGAGAGCCACTTAAAATAGTACCTTACCATAAAGGACTTAAATGTCTCAGTGTTGGTTTTTTTTTTTTTTATGTGAAATATTTTTCACTTCTCTTATGAAAGATCCTTGACATTCAGATCACCTGACAGATGCCCCATGAAAGGGAACATTAATGAGAGCCTGGAGGTTGCAACATGGGATAGATCATAATGTCTGGTCTATTGGAAACATAAAATCCTGGATGCAAATTCTGATTCCACTCCATGCTAGCTGAGTGATGTTATCTAAATTATCTAACTTCTCTGAATTCATCCCCTCATCTCTAAACTATGGATGACATCAGCAGGATTTAAAAATTATTGGTAGAAGTTTTTATTACAATGTCTGTAGCATTGTTTAAGTAGCCTTTGAATAGTAAATGTGCTTTCTTCTTTCATTCCTGGAAAATATTTCTTTAATATACTGTGTAATTCATATATTTTACTAATTAAAAATTGCACTGCTTTTAGCTAAGTAGTATTTCACTTGATAATTTTTAAAGAAAATTGTTGAATTAGTGACAAAGTATAGTGACAAAATCAATAACAAAACTTTCACATTGAATATAATGAACATATGAAAACTTTTCAGGGGCAATATAAGTAGGTAGCTCATGTCAACTTCCCCTGCCTTCCCTCTGAGGTTTGACAGTCTGTTTGATGTTTCTATCTTTTTGGATCTAGTTTTGTTCATCAATTTATGTTGTTCATTATATTACAAAAATGGATGAGATCATGTAATATTTATCTTTCTCTGATTGGCTTATTCAGCTTAGCATAATGCTCTCCAGATCCATCCATGCTGTTGGGAATGGTAAGAGTTCTTTGTTTTTTTACAGCAGTGTAGTATTCCATTATGTAGATGCACCACTGTTTTTTAATTCACTCATATGCTGATGGGCATTTAGGCCGTTTCCAAATCTTAGCTATTGTAAATCGTGCTACTATGAACATAGGGGTGCATATATCCTTTCTGATTGGTGTTTATGATTTCTTGGGATATATTCCTAGAAGTGGGATTAATGGGTGAAATGGGAGTTCCATTTTTAATTTTTTGAGAAAGCTCCACACTGTTATCCACAGTGGCTGCACCAGTCTGCATTCCCACCAGCAGTGCACGAGGATTCCTTTTTCTCCACATCCTCACCAGCACTTGTCATTTGTTGATCTGATGATGATAGCCATTCTGACAGGTGTGAGATGATACCTAATTGTCATTTTGATTTGCATCTCTTGGATGATTAGTGACTTTGAGCATGTTTTCATATGTGTCTTGACCTTCTGTATGTATACTTTTGAAAAGTGTCTATTTAGGTCCTTTGCCCATTTTTATTGGATTATCTTTCCTTTTGTTAAGTTGTATGAGTTCCCTATATATTTTGGATATTAAATCCTAGTAGCTTTTGAAGGACTAAACAATCTTCAAGGAGTTCTCACAGTAGTGAAGAGTAGAGCCTGGTTTCTGTCCTAACGCTTTTTCAGACCTTTAATTACGGCCTTTAATTATGTATATGAGGGAAACAGTGAAGAACAAAGCAGATGCCAGGGTGGGTGAAATGTTTAAGACAGTGTTCTTTATTTTGCATATGAGCTTAAATTAAGGAGTATTTTTAAAATTTGTTGGCTACAACCTCCCCTGCCAACCCCACAGAAACACATATTCCATATGGGAGTTTTGAACTTCACAGTTGAAATGAACTGTTAAAATGTACCATAGTAATAATATGTCATTGCTCACATTTTTTTCATCTTTGAAATGAAAAAAAAAATCATATCTAGACTATGACTTTATAGGTGATTGTAAAAGTGTGATATATATGCTATACATATATATGATTTTTATGGTGTTATATGCTTTAAATTGTGAATAATCTTTATTCCAGGAATATCTGTCAGTAGTAGATATGTGAAAAATATTTTTGCCACAAACTTTAAGACTTGTAATCTTAGCTCTAGAGGACATGGAGAATTATAGTCTTGCATCAAGTGCATTAACATCAGTATCAAAACTGGTGTGGAAATGTATAGTAATACTCATACCATTCTTACTACTGGGAAATGAAAGGAAAAAAAAGAAGAAAAACCATTTAATTGAAAGATAGGTCATCACTTTAATGTATGATGCTACTTTTCAGTATTTAATTGACTCTTTATGTATATATATACATATATAGATATATAATATATTTAATATTTGGATATCACATATGTAAATAATACATATAAATTTCTAAATGTCTTTGTTACCTGGAAAATGTATTTCTCTGTTATCCCAAGTTAGCCAAACAATGCAAAATTATTATAATGTTTATGCGTGTATTTCTTACTAAATAAGGAAGAACACATATGCTCTTCTTATCTTGGATGACATGGTATGTTCTTTATGATTGCTGTAAAAGGGGTGTTTTGAAAATTAACTTTGAAAATCACAGAACCTTTCATTAGCAAGAGACATTTTCTCTTATCCCACCAACACTTCAGAGTTGAGTATTATAAAACAAATGGCACTGGAGTTGTATTAAAAAATAACAATAAGCCCTTTTAAAATACTTCAGAGTGTCAGGTCAGGTGGCCATGTTGCTTTAGACTGCCATTATTTTCCTATTTTCTATTTTCAAGGTTTCTCTGATGACTGCTATAGATGCTGGAATTTGCAGTTGGTTTCCTGTGGAAGGAAAATTAATGTGAAAAAGAAAGCAAATAATATGTTTCTTTGTGTATCTTAAATGGCTTGCTACTGGCATACTTATGTCCTTTGAAAGAGGCTTTAGAAATTGTTCATTCCAATCCCCTAATTTTACATTATAAGGAGGCTGAGACATAGTTTGCAATGGCTTGGCTAAAGTCATTTGGCTAAAGTCGCAAAGCTAGTTAATACTATAGCTGTGTCAACTCCCATTTTTTTTTTTTAGTGTAGCTATTAATTACTCATATGCTTCACCTTCTCAGCCTAAATATTAGATAGTTTTCTTTAGAGCCGTGGTCAGCAAACTGCGGCTCGCGAGCCACATGCGGCTCTTTGGCCCCTTGAGTGTGGCTCTTCCACAAAATACCACGGCCTGGGCGAGTCTATTTTGAAGAAGTGGTGTTAAGAAGTTTAAGTTTAAAAAATTTGGTTCTCAAAAGAAATTTCAATCGTTGTACTGTTGATATTTGGCTCTGTTGACTAATGAGTTTGCTGACCACTGCTTTAGAGGAAATAACCACCTGAGTGTTTGACCACCATCTCTTTTGTTTCTTCCAAAATTGTGAGTCAAAGACAGGCATTGTCCCACTTTTCAAAGGCATAAGAGTGGAAGTTCAGAGACATCTATTTCAGAATGGCAGGTTTTTGTTCTTTGTTTTCTTTTTTCCTGGTGGGAATCAGGCCCTCTTTTGTTTCCTCATTCTTAGTCTCACTAGAATTCTAGGATTCTGAGTAATTGTTAAAGAATGATGTCTTTATGAACACATTATTCATAAGTGAATTAAAAATAATGAATTTCTAAAACAACTAATTTGAGATTTAATCACTGTAAATTGTTTACTAAAATCAACTGTAGTTCTCCAAATATAAGATACACATCAGGAAAATAAAAGGTAAATATAGCATTTCATTTTTGTAAAATAATTTTACTATTGTTTGTTATAATATTTACCTAGTTTTCAGAATGAAGATAGTAAAATGAAGATAGTAAAATGAATTGTCATGATATCCTGTAAACAGAATAAAGTTTTCTAAATGGTAACTGACTGAGGTTTGGTTAAGAAGAGAACCTGATGAACAAATCACAAAGGAATGCACATTTACTGGTTTCAATTAGTGCTTTAGAACTGTCTTTACCACTGTTGCAAGGTTACAATCTCTGCCAAAGAACTCAATCTAATAGGTATCTGAGGAGGACAGATATATTTTTATTCATGCCTTGAAGGCAAAAGCTGTGATGCTTTGGAGGTAATAGACTGATTATAAACATTGCATAAGCATTCTGGATTCTGAGATTACTCTCTGCAGTTGGACTGCTAGATGGAATGTAATCACCTTTGAGCATGGGTCCATAAACTCAGAGATGTTTCTCATGTATGCATTCTACACTTGCTGCTGTTGCTTATGCAACCCAAATTACAGGGCCCACAATATACTCTCTTCAGATGGTCACAGGGCTTCTTCAACTGTTGCTTATTACTCTTCAGATAACTATCTGACTTTAGAAAAAATAATCTGATAAACTTATTTAATGGTTATTAAGAGTGATAAGTTATTTTTTTATATTGAAATCGTGATGTTCACTTGCCTTGCTCTCTCCTGTTTAAGTAGAGATTGTGGTTAGGTGGTATAGAGGAATATATAAAGACTTAATAGGTGGACAGGTAAAGCATGCAACAGGGTAGAACATGAATATGACAGCTTTGCTTCTTGCAAAGCAGGAATAAGACACAGTCTTTTATCTGAACTCAGAAATGCTTTTTATGGTTTCATAATTGATTTACATCCTATATAATAATATACAAATATGCAAATTGACCATACCTCTGACACACCCACAAGCCACGCCCACTAGCCACGCCCACCATCCAATCAGAGCGAGCATGCAAATTAACCCAAACCAAGATGGCTACAGCCACAGAGAGCAAGATTTCCTAGGTAACAGAGGAAGCCAAGCTTTCTGCCAGCCATTGCAGGCCTAAGCCTCCACTCAAGCTACAAAGTTTCAATTATAGAAGGTAAACAAATTCAAACAAATGGCGGCAGAATGGAGCTTGAGAGAGCAGGCCAGGGTTGCCACAGGCAGTTGGAGGTGATCAACCCTGCAGGAGAGGGCAGTTAGGGGTGACCAGGCCGGGTGCCTCCCAACTGCCCTCTCCTGCTGGCCATCTTGTGGTGGCCATCTTGTGTCTACATAGGGGCAGGATCTTTGACCACATGGGGGCAGCTATATTGTGTGTTGCAGTGATGATCAATCTGCATAGTACTATTTTATTAGATAGGATAGAGGCCTGGTACAGGGGTGGGGGCCAGCTGGTTTGCCCTGAAGGGTGTCCCTGATCAGGGTGGGGTTCCCTTGGGGTGTGGGGTGGCCTGAGCGAGGGGCCTGTGGTGGTTTGCAGGCCAGCCACGCCCCCTGGCAACGCAAGTGGAGGCCCTGGTATCTGGAATTTATTTTACTTCTACAATTGAAACTTTGTAGCCTGGAGCAGAGCCAAGCCTGGGGCTCCCTCTGAGGACAAGGCCCACAGCCATTTGTGTTGGGGTTATAATTGAAACTTTGTTGCCTTAAACGGGTAGGCCCGGCCAGGGTGTGCAGAAAGCTTTGCTTCCCCTGTTGCCGCCGGCAACCCTGGCCTGCTCTCTCAAGCTCCATTCTGCCGCCATTTGTTTGAATTTGTTTACCTTCTATAATTGAAACTTTGTAGCTTGAGTGGAGGCTTAGGCCTGCAATGGCTGGCAGAAAGCTTGGCTTCCTCTGTTACCTAGGAAACCTTGCTCTCTGTGGCTGTAGCCATCTTGGTTTGGGTTAATTTGCATGCTTGCTCTGATTGGATGGTGGGCGTGGCTTGTGGGTGTGTCGGAGGTATGGTCAATTTGAATATTTGTCTATTATTAGGATATGCTGAAAGGGATATGACAAAATGTTCATATATTTTAAAGACCTCTTAATAGAGTTAATGAATCAATGTTTCCTTTTTTTTTTCTGTAGACCAAATACAATAACAAAGCAGTTCTTAATTCAGATGAGTTGTCAAAATTTGTTAAATTGAAATGATAAGCCTTTTTACCATTTCCCTCCCACTTAAAATATTCTAAATTATTGTCATGTTTACTTTTATTTGTATTAAGTAAAACTAATTTGGAATGGAGATGAAAAGATATAATTACTTAAATTTCACTAAGTGTTTTGAATTTTTTCCCCATCAACACCTACCAAAGGTTTTACCTCATATATTTCCAGCTTAAGGTGACGGTTCCTGTACTAATTTCCTATGACACTGTGAATTTCTCCCTCTTCATTTTGATGGTCCCTTAACTTGTATTTTCATCACCTGGGTAATGCAACTGACAAGTGTGTATATGAACACTGACACATTTCATCGGTATATATTGTAGTCAAGGAGAGTAATTTGCCCAAAGATCATAGTCTGCCCAGCAATTTATCTAACACCTGCCTAG
The DNA here is from genome assembly GCF_027574615.1 of Eptesicus fuscus. NCBI lineage: Eukaryota > Metazoa > Chordata > Mammalia > Chiroptera > Vespertilionidae > Eptesicus > Eptesicus fuscus. Next base: position 35,577,439 of record NC_072475.1, read on the forward strand.
ACAGACACAACAGTCTAGCTCATCCATCAAAGTTCATGATGTAAGCTCAGTGGATTTCAAAACTTACAATAAGAAAATGAAATTGGTGTAATCAAGATTATATGCAAGTTGATAGAGGGTACATAGTTATGAGGCTATATTTTAAACCAGTTGTGTCAACATATAAACAAGTTAATTTGAATATGGATAGCCTTGTAAATATATTTTTTCATGTTATGACTTCAAAACAATTTTTATGGACTTCAGATATAATAATTTCCCAACATAAAAACATGAATTTTTAGAAACACTTAAAAATCTTTGCAAACATTCAGCTTTGAATTATAAGCTAGGCTGTTAAATCCTAAATACATGGGAAGTCAGATTGTAAATATAAATCTTTGTTTTGTTTCTGTGTTTCCCTCACATTTTCTTATTCTCAATGTACTAGTATCTTAATGCTAGAATAAATTCTAACATTATTTAATCATTAATATCTTTACTGTTCATTATGGTAGCATCTTAGAATTTTAAATATGTTTTAATACATTGCCCTAACTGGTTTGGCTCAGTGGATAGAGCGTCGGCCTGCGGACTAAAGGGTCCCAGGTTCGATTCTGGTCAAGGGCATGTACCTTGGTTGCGGGCACATCCCCAGTGGGGGGTGTGCAGGAGGCAGCTGATGGATGTTTCTCTCTCATCTATGTTTCTAACTCTCTATCCCTTCCCCTTCCTCTCTGTAAAAAACTCAATAAAATATTTTTAAAAATGTTTTAATACATTATCTTCTTTACAAATATTTGTTCCCCAGAATGATGGTATCCCTATTTTACAGATGAGAAAAACTGAAATTTGGATAGGTTAAGAAAATCTTAGGCAAAGTCACAAAACTGACTACTGATAGTACCAAGAATAGAACCTAAATTTTCTTAAACCAGGACTTTTTTTTTTTTTTTTGACAATGCAAGACTGTTTTTGATGCTACTTAAGTGTTTTAGAAAAAGCTGAAATTGACCTTAGAGACCATCTGATCTACCCTACCTGATAGTAAGTAAAAAAATAAGTCTGGAGTGAGGGGATAGAACTAAAAAGAGAACTGAGATTCCTCAATTCATCCACAAGATACTCTTTCTAGAACAAGCTTCTCCAAATATTTGGTATGGTAGTTGCTATATGAATTCTTATCTCTATTTTAGCACTGGTAATATAGAGGCAACATTTTCCAAATAAACTATTCTAACCAGCAAATGATATAGGGCTTTTTAAATGCCTATTCTCAAAATTTGTGCATACGCAGGCACCAATTTAACAAGAAAAACTTCTGATTTGAAATTTAAATGAAAAACATCACTCTTAGGTACCATGAGCCCACTGAACGAGTTCAGATTTTCTTTTACACTTTATCTTAGTTTTGTAGATAGCAGAGCTAGTCCATGGAGCATAAGTATACAGCCATAGAAATATTACTCCAGGGAACATAAAATCCTTAAATATTGGTTTCAGCTTATAGTTGGAAGTTTTAGCACCTTGGTAGTGTAGATTACATTTTCATATAAATAAGTAAGTGGATATAAAACCAAATCTTATTTTTAGGTATGTTTAGGAAATTAAAGTTTAAATAATCTATAATAATTAAAGCATAATATGCTAATTAGTCTGGACAGCCGAACAACCTTCCGGACGTCCTTCCTGATGAAGCTGCCGTGGTGGGGGCTGAGGCAGAGGCAGTTAGGGGAGATCAGGCAGGCAGGCCAGTGGTTAGGGGTGGTCAGGCAGGCAGGCAAAGTGGTTAGGGGTGATCAGGAAGGCAGGTGAGTGGTTAGGGGTGATTAGGCAGGCAGGTGAGCGGTTAGGGGCAATCAGGCAGGCAGGTGAGTGGTTAGGGGCAATCAGGTGTGCAAGCAGAGTGGTTAGGGGTATTCAGGCAGGCAGGCAAGTGGTTAGTAGCCAGCAGTCCTGGATTGCAAGAGGGTGCAGGCCGGGCTGAGGGATTCCCCCACCCGTGAACAATTTTGTGCACTGGGCCTCTAGTATTAATGATATAATCTTAAGTATATTAGCATTTAATTCAAATAATAGAACTCTAGTCAATCCATATATTTATTCTTACTATAGTTGTCTTTAAGATTCCATACACATATAATATAATATTTGACAAATGAATTACATGGTGTACCTAACCTTAGTTTTTCTAAATATATATATAAATATTTTATTGATTTTTTTTATAGAGAGTAAGAGAGAGGGATAGAGAGTTAGAAACATTGATGAGAGAGAAACATTGATCAGCTGCCTCCTGGGGATGTGCCCGCAACCAAGGTACATGCCCTTGACCAGAATCGAACCTGGGACCTTTCATTCTGCAGGCTGACACTCTATCCACTAAGCCAAAGCAGTTAGGGCCCTACCCTCAGTTTTTAAATGTTCCCATTTATGCAAAAATTTGAAGAACTGAAGTTTGTGCTTAAAAATGTGGGAAATCTAAAGGGATTAAATTGACTAATTTCTCTGAGTCAGATACTTCAAACTGTAATATTTCAAAGAATGAAAAGATGAACAAAGATTCAAATTGTCATGCATTTTAACAGTTCAATATATCTCCTTGTCTGTGAGCTATAAAACAGTTTATTAGCTGCCTGGATTTGGAGATGAGCAAATGGAAAGGATGGCTGACATTCCATGACAGGGTTGTGTTCTATTGCTGAGGTGTTGTTCTCTTTGTTTCTTAGAGTACTATTTTACTGATGCTCACACAGAAAGAGTAGGTCACAAAGATCTAATAGCATAACTTTAGGCTAAATAATACTAGATTTAACAGCCCGAAGAACACTGAACTGGAAATTAGGAAATGTACAGCTTAGTTTCACCTGTCTTTAAGAGTCTTAGGTGTCTTTGGGAGTTCACATAACTTCCAATGTCTGTTTTTGGTTGTTGTTGTTGTTTTTGTTTTTTTTTTTTTTTTTCAGTTACAAAATGATGAAGTTAGACTTAAGGATGTGTTTCTTCTTCTACCTGTGATTCTATTGTGGAGGGACACTCAGAATGCCTGAAGTATTAGATTTATTGGTTTTGATACCCTTGAAATCTACCATGGTTTCTATTCAAAGATGATTTGTGTTAATAGAGCTCATGTATCCTTTGATTAATTGTTGGGCGTTCACTGGATACTGGACTGTCAGGCCTGCACTGTGGCAAGTGCACCCCCATCATATAGCACACTATGAGGTTTCAGTAATTACACTGGTTTAATACCACACTCTCTTTCCACTGGTAAGAATTACAGTACCCTCTCTTCAGATGAACTATTTCATTAGGCAATAGGTGACCTCTGGTTGGAGCTTATTATTCTAATAATTACGCAGAGAGATAGAGAAAACTGATTACCTTAGTCTTTTTAGCACCTTCCTTCTTTTACAAAGAACTTTTGTTGCTGCTCAAGTTACTAAAATGCCATAGTATCCCTTAAATTTGGCCTATGCATCTGTCAGAGAACCATTGTGGCATTTGATAAGTTTTATGCCATCACCACAAATCTTTTTTATGAGGTATTGTTTGCTCTATTATGATAACCTTAAAAATAACATTGTAATTTTACTTTAGTATTACAGACTGTTTTTACTGCATTTTCAGATATTTTCATTTTTCAAGTGTAAAAATGAGACTGTCTCAAAACTGTGGTTGTACTACATATAAATTAGTTTTGGTCTCATTTAAGTGACCACAGAATAAATAACAGCAATCACGCAATACAAGGAAACATTAAGGAGAGGTAAGAAAATGATATTTCAAGCCATTTTTGTAGCTTTATATTAACTTTTTTTCTGTGTGCAAATCTTAATAAGGTTTCTGATCCTCTCTCGCCATAGCTGTCTCCTTTATAAAAACAGATTTCTCCTCATCAGGTTTTGCCTTGATAGCAATGTCTGTATTGTTTGTACATAATTTTTTTTTGACAAAATGACCGTATTGCTTTAGTTTTTCATTTAATATAATAGATAGCTAAAGACCAAGAAGGACTTGAAAGCAGTAAAACAAAACAAAGCAGTCTTACATCTCTGTGTTGTGATATTCTTTTTCAGAAGCAAACCTTATGACTGTTAATAACCAACATTTTTTAATAAGAGCTATTATCTATTAAGTATTTACTAAGTGCCAAGCACTGTATTAGATGTTTTATGTTCATTATTTTTGGTGGGTATCATCCCCATATAACCAATGGAAAACAGGTTTAAAGAAATTTTTAGGGGACTTAACCAAACTTTTGGAGAACAGATTATTCCATTATAGTTCATTAAGAGTAATTAAGACCAAAGCATATCTTATTGTCATATATCCTTATTGTCATGGACTTCTACCTTCATGAAGTAAGTAAATGATAGCCTAAACTAAGCATGGGATATTTTAGTTGTTTTTGTTGGTTTGTTTGTTTGTTTTTTAAATATATTTTATTGATTTTAGAGAGGAAGGGAGAGGGAGAGAGAGATAGAAAGGTCAATGATGAGAGAGAATCATTGATTGGCTGCCTCCTGCACGCTCCCTACTTGGGATCGAGCCCGCAACCCATGCATGTGCCCTTGGCTGGAATCAAACCTGGGACCCTTCAGTCTGCAGGCTGACGCTCTATCCATTGAGCCAAACCAGGTAGGACTTGTTTGTTTGTTTTTTGGTTGTTGTTTTTTTTTTTTACATTTTTATCGATTTCAGAGAGGAAGGGAGAGGGAGAGAGAGATAGAAACATCAATGATGACAGGGAATCATTGATTGGCTGCCTCTTGCACGTCCCCCACTAGGGATAGAGCCCGCAACCCGGGCATGTGCCCTTGACTGGAATAAAACCCGGGACCCTTCAGGCCGCAGGCCGACGCTCTATCCACTGAGCCAAACCATCTAGGGCCTATTTTAGTTTTTTATTCATTGTTAGTTCGAATTTCATGTGAATTAAAGGTAATTAATAAACTTATTACTTTGACATCATAAGACAATCTATTTTAACCAAAATACAATAATATGCAACATCCTAAGAATTGTGTCTTAGCCCCAGTATCACTTATGACATAAGTTGTATCATAATGCCAAAGTGTTTATAGACACTTATGTTGAAATCACCTCCTAAGCTTTCATGATTTTTTTTTAGAATGTCCTCAACAATGTCCATCTTTACTCACTGAAGATGAAGACATTTTTCAAACTGGTTAAAATTAATCAAATGAGATTATAATGATAATTTTTTAAATAAATCTTTATTGTTCAGATTATTACAATTGTTCCTCTTTTTTCCCCTCATAGCTTCCCTCCACCCATTTCCCACCCCACCCTCTGCCCTCCCCTCCCCCACACTGTCCTCATCCATAGGTGTACGATTTTTGTCCAGTCTCTTCCCACTGAGCCAAACCAGTTAGGGCCAAACATTGTTATTTTAAAGTGCAACATACATGAAGAATATTATAAATAAAAAAAGGTTATTTGTCCAATTTTCAAAAATTACACTTGAAATACATTCATTTTCAGGTCACTGGAGGAATTTAATGGAATGCAAGAACAATTTTGAATATTGCCTAATGTATATAAAAACTTACTTTGATTTCATCTTGTGAGTAATGAATGGTGTTTAGCTGTAAAAAATGAAAAACAAAAACTGAATAAAAATAAAATTTGAATCCTAAATGATAGATTTTTTAAATGTGTCTGCCAAGAAAACATTATCTTACTTTTGTCTTAAAGAAATAAATCCTATCTAATAAAGAGGGAATATGCGAATTGACCCTCACACCGTCACAAAGATGGTGGCACCCACACCCAATAAGGAGGGAATATGCTAATTGACTGCCCCACCCTCAAAGATGACAGCACCCATAGCCAATAAGGAAGGAATACGCTAATTGACTGCCACGCCCTCAAAGATGCCAGTGCCCAGGGCCAGCCTGATGCGTAGGCAAGCCTCGGATGGTGGCTGCCCAGCCACCCAGGGCTGGCCTTAGGTGCAGGCAGCCTATGATGACAGCTTCCCAGCTGATGCCCGAGGCACAGGCAAGCTTCAGATATTGGCTGGCCAACTTCCCAGGGCCAGCCCAAAGTGCTGGCAAGCCTCAGATGGCAGTTGCCCAGTCGCCAAGGGCTGCTAAGGCTCAGGTAACCAGGTCTGGCCAAGGCTTGCGCTGCCGGTAGTGGCAGCAGCAGAGGTATGATGGGGCATCACCTTCCCCTGATCTCCAGATCACCTCCTGCCCCTGAGGGCTCCCGGACTGTGAGAGGGGGCAGGCCAGGCTTAGGGACCCCCCTCCAGTGCATGAATTTTTATGCACCGGGCTTCTAGTTAATTTATAATGTTCACCCATGATTTAGGACTTACAAATTTGAAAGTTTTTACTGAGGAAGTTAAAATAAAAATTTTAGCATTTCTCCCTTTGTGTCTTCAATAAGTTTCTACAAAATGTTGATTCCATTTTGTCAGGAAAAGGGGGAAGAATTAAAAGAACCTCTGAACTATTTTGATTATATATATATAAAATTTGGAAAACTAAATTATTTGAAGAAAAAGGTTATGCTTGTCCAGCAGTAGTATTTGTTTGTATGAATCTAACACAGTGCTTTTATCTTCCCTCTTAATGATAATTTCTGAAATGTGTTATTAATGTTAACATGAAATGTCATTTAGCTATAACATTTCATATAAGGTGCAGCCACAGTTAGTTAGCTATTATTATGTGTTGAGATGATAAAATTAATAAAACATATATAGATTTCCTTATAAGTGAGTCTTTAGCTGTTTTGACTTGGTTTCTTATTTGTCCCAAAAGGTTAATCACTAGATATCTTTTACATGAGACTTTGCCTGGAGATATGTGTCTCAATTATACAAATCATTTGGAGAAGACTCTAAAAGATTGGCAGCTTGGAAAAAATAACAGTTACCTTCTTTAAAATTACTTGGATATAAAATGAATCCCTAATTGGAAGAAATCAAGTTATGTACAGTAAATTACTATTTTCTATTTTTAAAAATAGTAAATTACTATTTTCTATTTTGTGCCTCCAAAATTCAAATTAATTTAAGCTCTTATCTAAAATGGGGTGATGACAACATTTTAGAAAATGTTTTTTCCCTCCTTTTTTTGAATAAAGTATTGAAAACTAATGATTGTTTAATTAGCTTAAGTTATTTCAATTTTATGTTACAATATTCTTATAATGCACAAAAAATTGTTCTTAGATAATTTCTCATGAAATTACTTTTAAAAAAATTTCTAAGATGCTGAGCTCTTAATATATGATTTCTTTTATTAAAATGTTACCAAAGGAGATCATTTGTTCCACCTTTGAAACTCTGCTATTTCAGTATTTAAACAAACATTTAATTACCAAAGCCTGGTGGAACAGGCGTTGCTGAGAGCAGAAAATGTTGCTGAATTAGAACTTGAACTAGAGTCAAGAGTTAATCATTTTTAGAAATTGTGCTGGCTTCTTAATAGTGCTTGGATGAAACTGCCAGGAACACATTTTCATGTTACCTCCATCTAGGAACATTGCTTTATTACTAAATCATAAGAGCCGGGTAGTGGGTAGTATGCATAAATACCAACTCTGGCTTTATTTTGCTTCTCTTTTTTACAGAGAAATTTCTAATAATGGGAAGCTGATCCTCTTATTCTGTGGGTTCTATGGAGAAAAGAATATGTTAGTGCCTTTAAACTGCAATCCTGCTGAACATGATTGCTTCCATTTGGCACCTAGGCAAAGAAAATATGGTGGATTTGTGTGTGTTTTTTTTAGCTTCAGAAAAAGACATGAAAAGTATTGTATAACCTCTTATGGAGCTCATTACAAAATGTGAACTTCAAAAGACTGAACTGGCAATAGAAGAAAAAGCCAGTTAGGATTTATAAATCAGAACTTTGAACTGAAACGAAAGAGCAGGACTTAAAACTCAATCAAAAGGGCATGTGTCCAGAAACACTGGCCTATACATCTGTCATTTTTATCCTAAAGCTGCAGAGGAAATATTTTAAAATCAAGAATACTTTTAATTTAGATTATATTGGCATGATATGTGACTCTCCTAGATTTTATAAATCTGCTGATGGTCTTGCAAATATGGCAAAATTTTGAAAATTTATTTAAAGTGTATTTTATAAAGCTACTTGGAGGTATATAAGCTACTTTATTTTTCAAAAAATTTCTTAAAATGCTGAGATTCAAACTGGTGAGTCATCTTCCTTAGATCTCAATTGTATTTGCTATTTCAACCCATAGATATTTCATGAGGAATGTTAATGAATTTTGTGGGACTGTATATATATATATTTTTTTTTCTGAGAATGAATCTGGTCTTGTCAGATTGTTTTCCTTTTGATACCCCTGAATTGTCTACTCTGTGTCCAATTGACTCTTTACTGTCATAAAATATTAGTTTATCTTACCCATACTAAGCACCCCTTTAGGAGGAAGATTCATTTATATTCTCTCTTCCAAAAATAAGACTTTTACACGGTTCTTTAAACAATTCCATCTTCATGTTTCAAAACCATCTTATTTTGAACTAGATATTGTTTTGCCTGCTGATCTCAGAGCAGTATATTCAAACTAAATTAAAACGGATAATGATATATTACTTATGGAAAAACAGTGTTTGTGCACTTTCATCAGTAACGAGAATTTATTTTATAAAAAACTCTGCCAAGAACTTTATGTTGACATACCCATATAACAATACAACTATAGAGTTTGGGGAGTAGAGTTGGATCTCAAATTTAACTGGTTTTAAATATTAATGACTTTGGCTTTTAAATTTCTTGGTGTGTTTATAATACTGCTACACTGCAATTATTTCTGCTATTAAAAAACACAAAAATATTGTTACTTCCTAAACCTTACTGAGAATATCCCATTGGCCCTGGACATTAATCACAGGTGCAGCCACAGTTAGTTAGCATATGCTTGTTGGTTCATACTAGGTACATACTTTGAACATTAATTTCATATTGCTGAGTGCTACCATAACCATTCTTGTAAGTCTCTGTTGAATTACTAGTCCTAAAACCAGTCTGTATGCCAACAGACACAAAATGACTTTCAAAGCACTAATGTAATTTACACTACTGTAAACACCATTTTTGCATTTTTGCCCTCAAATTTCTCTGAAGCAGACTAAAGTAACCTCTCTTATAATTATCCCTGTATACAAAGGTACTAAATCCACCACCTTTTTATGTGAATAATGCTGTGGTCATCCTTCATGCCTCCTCTACTACTAGAATGACCAGAACCTCTGTCTTTGACCAACTAAAGCAATTTGGGATTAATTGCTTGATTGGCTTCAGAAAGCAGAAATAAAGTCACTTACTTGCTTTATGTTAATAGGTGTGAAGAAAGTATTTTAGTACTGTGAGCAGTTCTTCCAATTAGATGAATACAACTTTCTGAGTAGTCATAATTGGTGAAAAAATTTACTTCTTCCAGATGTAGCTATCTGAAATCATACCTGTGCACTTATAATAGGAACTTTTCCATGTTGGAAATAATTTAGAACTCAGTCATATTTGCCTTAACTCCTGTCACCATGGATAACCATGAAAGGCCACTCTCTTCTCATTTGTCTGATCAGCTCATCACATTTTTTTGGTTTCATAAAGCGATGATTTTATTTTCCTTTTACTCAGATCTATTTCATTAGTCTCCATAATTTTATCCTTCTTGTTTATATCATTATATGCACCCACAATCTGAAAAATATTGTGTGGTTTTTTTGTGGTTTTTTTTTTTTTGCTTTAGTGCACTACAGTTTATACAAATACAATGTCTCAGGGAGCCTCAGCAAGCTGCCTTACTTTTTTTGGTCAAGTTGCACTCTACATTATATTTGCCTATCAGGTCTTAACTAATGCATGGTCTTGTATGGAGTATACTCCATATCAGGCATTTCATATAACTCATCAAAGGAAACGTAGGTCGTTTTCCTCAGATTGATTTTCTCCCCCACTACAAGTCAGTCTTCCTGGTGTTGCAATACAAATTTCCTAACCTCTCTCCAAATTACACTGTGGCCCCTTGGAAGCAGCATCACCATAGACGCCAGTAGACTGCACGCTGAGTGTTTTATAGTATTCAGCAACTACTTGCTTTACCTGTTGGTCAGTTCCTCAGTTGGCACCAGCACCAAGAAACCAGGACCACTCTCTCTCTCTCTCTCTCCCTCCCTCCCTCTCTCTCTCTCAATGGCTAGTGATCGAATCCATCTGAGGTACTCCAATTATATCCACAGGTTTGGAGTAATTGGAGAGCCCTGAGCTTGAGTGACAATGAGTTCAGAAAAGTTATATATTGCAGATACATCCATGACATTTATCATTTACTTTGCTTCATAGAAATGCAGAATTGGCTTTGGGCATTTATGGCCTCTAACTGAAACGTCCATGCTTCTTTGGTGTGCTTTCACCTCTTATGCTATTTCTAGCCAATCTAGTGTGATCTTGATAGAAATTCTTCTGAAATTTGGGAGTCTCACCAAAACTCCTCTTCTTTTTAACTAGTTTCTCCCCAGTGGGTCCATACTTATTTCCAGATTGGGGTTCTTTCTGACTTCCTGAAAGTTGCATCAAATCTTTTTTTCTTTGGTTCAATCATGGTTATCCAAGTAAGCAAATGTTATGTTAATGGTTGTGGTTGGTGCGGAAAAATTTGGGAAAGTCTAGTATGATGAATCCCTGGAGGTGGCTTTAGTAAGACTGAAGCCTTGAGTGGGGGCGGGGGGAGGTGGTGATTGCTGAACAGCAGTGTAAAGAATTGGAGCCACAAACTAGAGAAATACATGAGATTTTAAAAATATTTTTTTATTGATTTTAGAGAGAGAGAGGAAGGGAGAGAGACAGAAAGAGAGAGAAAAACATCAATTGGCTGCCTACCACCCACACCCCAACTGGAGATCAAACCTACAACCTGGGCATGTACCCTGAACAGGATTTGAACCTGGCAACCTTTTGGTACACGGCCAACACTCACCCAACTGAGCCACACCAGCCAGGGTGGTTATTGTATTTTTCTTTAAAAGGATTTGTAAGTACTTTGTTGGTCTTTGAATTATTGTATACTTGAAAAAGTGTGCCTATTGCCTTTAATGTTGAAGGCTTTCTTATTATCATAATTACTATCAAATCATTAAATTTATTAAAATTTTAATATGGATTTCTGGTGGCTGATAAATGGCATAATGGTGTGTGTGTGTGTGTGTGTGTGTGTGTGTGTGTGTGTGTGTACAAGATTCATCCAGAGTAGGGTCATTTGGATTATAATAGATCTTAGAGCATCAGAGATATCTTATTGTTATGGTTTATCCTTCTTTTACATCTTTATAACCCCTTCCCCCCACAGGGAAGCCATCTTCTAATTGTTTGGAAACTACAGTTTGTTAAACCTGTGAACTTATTTTACAAGTAATCAATAGAGTATTAACTCACAAATGAATATTTGAGATGCCTTGTGTGTGTATTTTTAATAGCAACAAGGCTGTGTCTTCCTTTGCAAAGTGAAGTGAAGTGAGGGAGAATGAATTTAATTGTTACAGATGGCCAATATGAATAGTTCAAGCAAACATTATCTCTTCTTCAGTAGAAAATGTTTCTGCTTGAATTACTCTGGTAATTGCCTCAGAGCTTTACTTTACCTGAGTAGGCGGTCTTCAGCTGTCTCCATATATTCATAGTTAAATTAGACCTGACTGAAAGACTCAGCCTCTCAAGGATTTCATGAGGAATTTGGAAGGTTCAAAGGGTTAGATAGAGCCTTGTTGCTTGGCCATCCTATATAATAAGAGAGGAATATGCTAATTGGTGTAATGACTGACCATGTAATAACCAGATCACGGATCTGCAGGAGGGTGGGGCCTCGAACTACAAGTGGGTGGCGGAGAGCTACAGGAGGGGGAGAGCGGGGGGGGGGGGGGGGGGGGGGGTGGAGCTACAGGAGGTCAGAGCAGCAGGCAGAGAGCTACAGGAGGGCTGGAGCGACCTATTGGAACAGGGATTCCTGTGCAGGGCTACTAGTTAAATGATAAAATGACAACATTGTAGTTTTAACTAAGGTATGTGCTCCTGTTGCTGGTGAAAGTAAGTTCTTCCAGAGTTACAAGAAAAGCATTTCTGGGACCCAGGCATAGAAGTGAAGGTGTGGTGGTAAGATTTATTGAAAAATAAATATATTTACAGTAACTAAACTTATTGCCCCCAGGTACCTGGTGTCTACTACCAGATGGCTCAGCTCAGCTCTGCTTTGGAATAAGTCCAGTCTCTGGGGTCAGAAGCCCACACTTGTCTTCACCTAGCTCAGGAGGACCAGGGTCCAGAGAGTCTACTCTATTGGCCTGGCATTGGCAGGGCATCCAAAGCTGCCCTAGTTCAGTTTAGTCCATGCCAAACCTTAGTCTCTGTCCCTGTCTTGCTCCTCACTTAGTCTCTGTTCCCGGGCTGCAATCCATGGAAACTTGGGCCCACATGGCTGCCAGCCCACTGAGCTGCAAGTAGTCCATGCTTGAAGCCACATGGCTACTGTGGAGAGAGAATATGTCTCAATAGGCTAATGAATGGGCAAAGGTGAGCTTCCCAGATGGGCCTTTGTTAAGCTTTGATTATATTAGCTTGTGCTTGAGAAGGAGTAAGCTTTCTTTCAAACTAACCAACCTCTTTCTTGATCCTTCCCAGGCTTGTGTTGGGTCCTCTGCCTATCCAATCCAGTCTTGCTCCCGGGTTTCCCAGGATAGATTCCACCTTTTTATGTCATCATTTTGGTGCCATTTGCACATGCCTCAAAGTTTTGCCTCCTCATCTGGTTTCTACCGTACATGCACCCAGCAGAGGAATGTCCCCACTATAGTCTGATTGCACCTCAGGGAGATTGGAAAGCCAGTCCTTCCTCCCTACATGAGGGGATAGACTAGTCCCTTTGGCAAAGATTCAACTATCCGCTGGGGTGTCTGAAGCTGTACACCAGACTAAAGCCTGATTAAGTGTAACTTCCAGACTCAATCAAGCCCAGCCAGGGTAGCTAGCTCCCTTCTCTTGTTAACTCCTAGCTGCCTACACTACCACTCCCATCTAGATTTTCTGTTTGTTTGTTTTGCATTTTTCAGTCTCTTAAGATGTATTATTTTATCATTAGAAGTATAAAAAAAAGAGTATTTTTTAGCAGGGAACACAATATTCTGCTAAAACTTGATATTTGACAAAATGTAAATGAGTAAAGTGAAGAGAGTGGTGGCCCTGACTCCGGTCTGTGTACTTTCAATGTTGTGATATCATTTAGCAGCGGAAAAGACACCAGGAGCTCAGAGGCAGAACTTCAGAATCAGCTCTAAGAGAGTTTATGCTTGAAGGTTTGCTACTATGGATATTAGTTGTTGTTTTTGAAAAACAATACTTCATAAAACATAGTTTCTTTTAAAAAAGACATTTGAGGTACAGGCTAATGGCTGATATATGGATGATGCTAAAATAAGAAAGAATATTATAGCAGTCAAATGTAGTTTTTCCTACTCTAAATTGCACTTTCACTCCTCTGTATAGTCTTTTTGCGGATTGAACTTGAACATCATCTATAATGTGGAATTGCTTGTGAATTGTAGCAGAGTGTAAGTATCTCTAAGCCATTGTATCACTGCATCTTTTAAGTTGAGGGTTTAGTTGTTAACCTCAAAATAAAAGGCCAAAGTGAGAGAAAACAAGTATTTATTTGAGATCCAAAAGGATAGCTTATCAGGAAGCACTGATTCAGAGAGAAAGCCAAATAGTGTTCTGATTTGGAGGTTAAGCAAAGGGTATTTATGAGAAAGGGAAGGAGAATACTTACATAAATAGAGGGGAGAAATTTCTGTGGGTACAGACAAGCTAACATGGTGATGTTAATTCTAAAGAATGTCCTTAATTTTCAATCTGGTTGCTGTAATGTCTGCTTTCCTGTTAGCTTTGCAAACAATTG